>NW_027043051.1:0-137500 GCF_036013475.1 Columba livia
TGCAGTACATGCTGAGGAAATTGCTGACAAACACTTGTAACCTTGCCCAGATTAGCCATTCGCTCCATCACCTTGTGCAAAGGACGCATGTACCTTCTGGTGGCCGGGAGAGCACCGTGCCCCCTTAAACCACTCTGCATTCCACTTCCTACAGCTGCTGACCCTAGCTCCCCACTCCATCAGGACGGTGAGCTCTGCAGTGCTCCTCAAGAAGGCATTCCCTTCATTTTGCTACTGCTATCCATCTGAAAAGGATGTTCCTCTTCCTCTTCCTCCTCCTCTTCCTCTCTCCTCCTCCTCCTCCTCCTCCTCCTCTTCATCTTCCTCCTCTTCCTCTCTTCTCTCTTCTCTCTTCTCTCTTCTCTCTTCTCTCTTCTCTCTTCTTTCTTCTCTCTCTTCTCCTCTTGCTTCACCTCTTCCCTCTCTCTCTCTCCCTCTCCCTCTTCTTCTTCTCTCTCCCTCTTTTCCTTCCCCCTCCTTTCACTACCAGTGCATGCTGGGGAAATCCCTGACAAACACTTGGAACCTTGCCCAGCTTACCCATTCGCTCCATCACCTTATGCCAACCACGCATCTACCTTCTGGTGGCCGGGAGAGCACCGCACGCCCTTCAAACCACTCTGGATTCCACTTCCTACAGCTGCTGACCCTAGCTCCCCACTCCATCAGGACAGTGAGCTCTGCAGTGCTCCTCAAGAAGGCATTCCCTTCATTTGGCTACTGCTATCCAGCTGAAAAGGATGTTCATCCATCAGATGAACCTGGAAGGTTGCCCTGCTGGGAGATGGCCTTGCAGAGGAGAAACTCCAGCTGCCTCGTCCAGCTCTTCCTCCTTCAGCCCCTGTCAAGGGATTCCACCGGCTCCTCAAGGACTTCCTCTCCGATGTCTTCAGGCTGCCTCCAGGCCAGCGCTGGCAGCAGACACGGGACGCTGCTCCCTTTTATACTGCCCCGGGGCATTGTGACATCAGCATTGCCCCGTGGTCGCATTGTGACACGGAGGTGACATGGGCCCCCAGTGTCCCACCCCACCCACTGCCCATGCACCCAGCACTCCTTGGAGGAAGGACTTCGGGGTGCTGCTGGGCCCCGAGGCTGTCCTTGTGCCCAGGAGGCCCAGGGCGCTGTCCCTGCTCTTGGTGGTCACGCACTGGGCATGGCTGAAACCACCTGGGAATGGCGGTGGCATGAAATTACTGAGGAGGTTATTCACATGACAAAGGAACTTCTTCTCTTTTCCTTTAAAGTTACTAAAAGAAACTATGAAAAACAATCCTCTAGTACATGATGGTAATGAATTGCTCTGCGAAAGTGCTGCCATGGGTGCAGGAACCTGCCAGCCTACGTCTATTCCATTAAAGAATCTCAACCTTTTGGTGCCGGCTCCATGTGTTTGGCATGTGGCCTCTCTCACTTCCTAGATGTCCAGGTAGGAAAACAGGTGGGGGAGCAGGTCTCAGCTAAACCCCAGGGCACCTGCTATGGAAAGCATAGGTGTGAAAGCATAGGCATAGCCTCTGGGCTCAGGCACCAGGTTCTGTGGGCTGGCAAATGGCTGCCTGACAGCTCAGACATGGTAATTATCCCTAATTCAAGCACTTGGGGTAATGCAAGGTGGTGCCATGTTGGAAGCGCTTCATTGACTGCAGAAGAGTAAAGACAGGCCCACGGGCAGATCTCTGCTGCAAAGGGGCATTGTTCCTGTTGTAGCAAAAACAAGCCCAGCGATAATCTTTAGCCCATATCGGCATCAGTAGCTGGTTGTAAGAAGCGGCTAAGAAGATTAATCGGGCTGCAGATGATGGCGAGGGGCTGCATTCATCCCCAGGGGCATCATCAGGGGAGGAAGTGACCGTTACCCGGTCTTTTTCTCCAAGTGAGCTGAGAGAGTTGCGAAAAGGACTATACTCGTAAAGATGGTGAGAATGTGTTTAACCTGGATGCTCCGGTGCTGGGATAACGGGGCTGACACAAGAGAACTGGAGGGCGGAGAAGCCAAGCAGTTGGGATCTCTGTTCAAGGGATTCCACCCTTGATGGGGCAAATTGCCAGTGAGCCCAACCCCACGGCCCTCTGGACCCGACTCTTGACAGCCATGAAAAACAAGATTTCGTAACAAGGATGACTGTCAATGCACATCAAGGAAATGGAATGCTATGGAGCGAGGTATCAAGTTCCTGAGAGAGTTAGCTGTGCGAGAGATTATCTGTTTTGGGCCAGATAGCCAGGAGGGGGTGAATCCAGATAGAGTTGAGTGTACACGGTCTATGTGGTGCAGATTCTCACAGAGTGCACCAGCTGCATATGCTAAGATATTGGCAGGAACGTTCGTGTCAACTGGCGGTAGACAAAGTGTTAATGACATGACTGAGCGGCTCCGGGAATTTGTGGAAAACCTCGTCTTTCAGATGACCCTTCTGTTGTAGGACTGCTGATGGTTGATGATCAGCAGGTGCCAATTGCTACCACAACGGTGCATCGTCAACAGTATCGCACCAACCGGGACTCTTGGATTCCTATTCGGAAATTGATTGGTCAACTGGAAAGTCAGGGTGTGATCAGTAAGACTCGCTCACCTTTCAATAGCCCAATTTGGCCAGTGTGTAAGTCTAGCGATGAGTGGAGATTAACTGTAGACTACTGTGGCCTGAAGGGGGAAGGGGGAAAAAGGGTGAAGGGAAACCTTCTCCCACGGTTTTGATTGTCTCCCCATGATCAAACCACGACAAAAACAAAGAATCAGCGTGGTGAGGCTGTCGAGTGGCCCTTGGTTTGTCCTGCAAACAACCTCTGAATGTGGATTCCTGCAGGTGCAGCGGAGCAGGCAGCAGCATCTGAGTAAAGCTCTGGGGAACGGGGTCCTGTGTGCTGGGGACAGCTTCCCTCGCCATTCTCTGCCACCTCCTCCTTCAAGCAGGGGCTGCCCCAGCCGCGCACAGCCAGTCCCAGCCAGGCCTGAGGTGGGTGTCTCCATGACAACCGCCCGGGCTCTGTGAGGTCATAATCAGAGGCCATTGTGACACGGGATCGACATCACCAGAGGCCATTGTGACACGGGGGTCCCCGCCCTGACCGTGGGGGTATTTAAGGAGCGAGAGCCCTGGGGTGCTCACTCCCAGGAGAGCAGCTTCTCAGGAGCAGCAGCTTCGCAGGAGCAGCAGCTTCTCAGGAGGCAGCATCTCCCCTGGGTGCCCGTTGCGGCTCATTGATAGAGGAGACCCAAGATGCCAACTGACAAGGAGGTGTCCTGCTCCTCCTCCTGCCCGCAGATCGGCCACAGCCTGGGCCAGTACACCCTCCAGAGCACCTGGGTCACCCCCTCGGTCCAGGAGCGCTTGCAGGACCACCATAAAGGTCCCCAGGAGGGGTCTGGCTGGCCTCGCAGCACCAACAGCGAGGCAGCAGCAGAGGCAGAGTGCCCGGCACCTGCCCCACAGGGCGCCACAGCCGACGACACGGCTCTGTGGGACACAGCCCAGCGCATCGTCAGTGAGGCCGTGCGCAGGGCTGTGGCTCAGATCGTGGCAGCTGGCCAGGAACCAGAGGAACAGCAGGACCTGGCCCAGCACATGGACTTGCAAGATGAGAACAGCAAAGAGGGGTGCCAAGGTGGAGACACCATCCACAGCACCTGGATCAACCCCTCGGTCCAGGAGCACCTGCAGGACGCCCCTGCAGGTCCCCAGGAGGGGTCTGGCTTGACCAGCTGCACAGACACGGAGGCGGCAGCAGAGGCAGAGCGCCCGGCACCTGCCCAGCACAGCCCCACAGAGGACGATGTGGACCTGTCAGACATTGTGGAGTACATCGTCAGTGAGGCGGTGCGCAGGGCTGAGGCTGAGATCCAGGGACCTGGCCAGCAACCGCTGGAACAGCAGGACCTGGCCCAATGCACGGATGTTCCAATGGCAGCACCAGCACCTGCAGGACTTGAAGCCATTGAGGCTCATTTGGCAGGAGAGGATGAGGGACAGGCCAGCACAGCCCCTCTCGTCCCAGCTGCAAAGGAGGAAGAAGAGAACACGGTTTCTCCAATGTCTGCAGAGCATGGGGGAGAGACCAGCGCAGACATCGCCTGCCCAGCGCAGGGCCCGGCTCCACGGCGACGGCCTTCCCGGTTCAGGAGGGCGCTCCGGGCTCTGTGCAGGGCTTTCCGCTGCAGCTGCACCGTGGGACGGCAAGAGGAGTAGAGCCGCGGTGTTCACCTGCCCTGAGGACATGGTGCTGCCAGCCTCTGCTCAGCCTTGGATTGTTTTCAAAATCAATAAAGCCAATTAAAAAAAAATGACAAGTTTTCCCCCTGTGCTCCTCTGTTCCTGCTCCACCTCGGGACAAAGAAGGCTGCAGGAAATCTCTGTCCTCGGGGTGTCCCGGCCTTGGTTGCCGGAAGCCCTGGGCTGGTGCTGCCGCAAGCCAGCAGTCTGGCTGGATCCCCCTCAAGCTCCCTTCCCACCCGCCTGTCTCCAGTTCCAGACCAGGACTTGGAACATTTGAGATCTATTGCCGACTTGGCCTGGTTGACCTGCACCGTACGGCATCCCCTTCGTCTCACAAGGAACCTCCCCATTGCGGGGGTGTTTCGGAGCACCTGCATGAGCTGATACAGGCGATACCCTCCAAACCTGCATGTGGTCCCTCTCCTCCACCGAGGGTCTTCCAAGTCAGGAAGAGCCGGCTGCTCGCTCCCTTGCTGGAAATATGAGCCATGACCCATCTCTGCACAAGGCTCTGATGCACAAGGCTGCCAGCGTCACGAGAGCACGTTCAGGCCTGAGACACCGGGGAGAAGCGCTGCAAACAGTGCTGGTCTTGACAAGAAATCCACCCACTCAGAGCTTCGTCTCAGATGCGAGTTACTCTGCCCTGGGTTTCTGGGGCCCAGAAATGGAGGGAGGCTCAGGTATAAACCCAGTCAGCCAAGAGCCGCAGCAGCTGCTGATCCCTGTGTGGCGCATTGCAAACCAGCCATGGCTGTCTGTGGCTGCTGCATGGCCCGGGCTGCAGCCTTCGCAGCATCCTCCTCTTCCCCAGCACCCCCGTGCACTGCACAGACCCAGAGCTGATTGCAATGGCTGGGGCAGCACCGGGCAGCAGCAGCATCTCTCTCCCCAGCCTCCAGCTGCCCAGTTGCCCTGCAGGGAATTTCTGCCTGGGAAGGGCAGAGTTGTATTGCGATCGGCTGGGGGCTCAGGACAAAGCACAGCACCGCCACGTCCCCGGAGCAGAGCCCTTCTTTTCCTGGCTTGGACTGGTGTATTCCTCCTGCTCACAGCGCGGTCCTTCTCTGGGAGAAGGTGACGCCAGCACTTTCAGGGAAATTGGAACGTCATGATGGAGTGGACGTGAAACAGCCTCACTTCCCGAAAAGCCAAAGGAGTAAAACTGACATGGAACAAAGCGAGTAACTTGCCACAGCTGTCCAACCTGCGCTCCTCAGGCGGGAGGTGACCGGCGACATGTTCTGGTGCTGCGGGGCTGTGCCGCAACAAGTCAGTTGGGGCCATGGCCAGAAAGGTAGTGATGTACATCTAGAGATACCCACATCGTTCTGTGGGAAGCATCTGTTTCCTCGGCACGATTTGGAACACTTTTGACACACGGGGCTTGCTGGGCCCTAAATCACAGCTGCGTTGACTCCTCTAAGCCTCCCAGTTCTAATTCAGCAGGTGCCCAGTTCAAGGTGTTGACTCAGCAATGTGTACTTCACTTTAATCTGTATTATGTATTATGTATTATGTATTATGTATTATGTATTATGTATTATGTATTATGTATTACCAACAGTAATTTGCCAACAGGAGGAGTTCTTGCTAAATTAACAGCAAAAGCCATGCTGACAAATGCAAGGGAGCAATGAGGGAGGGCTGGAGTCGTGCTCGGGAGCTGTGTCCGTGCGGGAAGGTTTATGTGTCTCGCTGGGTAGTGCCCAGAGAGTTGGTCTGATCGCACCGCAGAGCTCCCGGAGACATCAATCTGTTTGCTTCTTTCCTACACCAAGCTTTAAAGGCTGGTTTGGATAGTCAAATGGGATTCAAACGTAACGTTCCTCCAAGAAGGCCTTGGGTAAGTCATTTCCCAAAATTCCAACTTCTTTTCCCAGGGAGGCTGAATTTCCTCCATAGCAATCAAATGATCAGGTTTTGCACAGAAGAGTTGCTGTGGTTCTAAGCGTCTTTATTTTGTCTATGCTGCCTTAAAGAAGCAGCTGGTCTGCCTTTTGCTTTTGGTGATGGAAGTCGGGAATGGCCAGCGCTGTGCTTCATGTCAGGATGGTTTCATTCTCGAATTATTGAAACTGAACTTTTACCGGATGCAACTCCAAGAAAATGCCTCAGCCTCTTCCAGGGCCCTGGGAGGAAGGAAGCTTTAAAAATTTCAACATTAATTTTAAGAATTGCAACTGGAATTTTAGAAATTTTGACGTGAAATTGTAAAAATTTTGACGGGAATTTGAAAAATTTTGTTGGGATTTTAAAAATTTTGAAGGAAACTTTAAAAATTTCAACATTAATTTTAAAAATTTCAACTGGAATTTTAGAAATTTTGACGTGAAATTGTAAAAATTTTGACCAAAATTTGAACAATTTTGACTGGGATTTTAAAAATTTTGATGGGAATTTTAAAAATTGGAACATTTATTTTAAGAATTTCAACTGGAATTTTAGAAATTTTGACATGAAATTGTAAAAATTTTGATGGGGATTAGGAAAATTTTAGTGAGAATTTTAAAACTTTCAACAGGATTTTAATATTTTTGTTGAGAATCTAAAAATTTCAAAGGGAATTTGAACAATTTGGATGGGAATTGAAAAATTTTAGTGAGAATTTTAAAAGTTTCAACAGGATTTGAAAAATTTTGAGAGGAATTTGAAAATTTTCAATGGGAATATGAACAATTTGGACGGGAATTGAAAAATTTTGAAGGGAATTTGAAAAATTTCAACATTAATTTTACAAATTTCAACTGGAATTTTAGAAATTTTGACGTGAAATTGTAAAAATTTTGACGGGGATTAGGGAAATTTTAGTGAGAATTTTAAAAGGTTGTTGGCAGAGGTTGTTCTCAGCTGCTGCTCTGTGCAGCTTGGTTCAAGAGCCAGCTGGGGGCTTCTTTGGAAGGGAGGTTTCTTGTTCTGTGCTCACTGCTCCTCGGGACCCTGCACAGGAGCGCTGTTGGGGTCTGCAGGGACGGGTGGGACCTGCTGTGACTCCTGCTGAATGTGAACTCAACTTGTCCTGATGGCCTCCAATGAAACCAGACTGACTGTAGGTGGTTTTCTTCCCTTTTCAGTTCCAAACTACACATTTGGCACTGAAAAACATGAGAGTTTGTGCTGTTTTTCAGACGTCAGTGGCTGCGCATCAGCTGAGAACATCACTGCCTTAGGTACCAGGGCAGGTGGTCTGTGATCAGGGCTGGGGACTTGCATGGCAGCGCTTTTATGAACATTTTATGGTGTTGCCATTTCACAGCCCTTCATTTTCCTAGGAATTTTAAGATGGTATTTCTTATTTGGAGGTTCAGACTCTGGTTGGACTTGATGTCGAATGGTCCATTTAATGGGGTCCATAAAATAAGAATCTCGCTTCCTTGTTGTTTTCTAACACTGTCTGAATTTGGTAAGCGAGAGCAAGAGTGGTTGACAGTGTCTGCTCTTGATGTAACGTATTCCTGACTCTCCCTCTTGGTATGGTGAAGGTTTCTGCCTGCACTATGATTTTGCTGGGCTGTGAGGCTGTGTTGGAGCAGCAGAGGTAAGAAGTGGTGGCTTTAAAGGCACTGAAGCTGTGGTAAAACCAGCAGGTAAAGCTCGTTTCTTCCTAGAGAGCTGCCTGACAAAAATAGTTACAAGGAAAGACCCTTGAAGTTGGCTTTGTTTTTCTAATTTAGTCTTAATATGGAGCTTTTGGTATTGATTGATTGATTGATTTCTGGGAAGCAAGAAGTGAGAGCCTGTGCACTCCCATAGGCAGCGCTGCCTCCCAAATAGGTGCACCCTTCTCCACTTCTGTTCCTTCCCTGCTCGTGCAGAACAAGGCCATGCAGCAGTGTGCAGATGTGGTGATTCCAATGTGACTATGAGGTCACAGCCCCACGGTGACGTGCTGTGCTGTGTCTTGGCAGCAGCAGCAGCAGCATGGTGCGAGCGTGGGGGCCATGGTCCTCACCCTCCTCCTCCTCCTGGTGTCCCTGCCAGCCCGGGACGCCCAGGCTGCTCCAGCCGAGCGCAGGGAGCAGGTGGGCGGGCAGGGGCAGCACCCAGCCCCGAGCAGCTCAGCAGGGCAGCAGTGGGGCCAGGGCTGGGGCTGGGGCCGGGAGAGCAGCCGGGCTGGGCCGGGCAGGGCGAGCCAGGCAGCACCAGGGTGTGGGCAGGGGGCAGACGCCCCGCAGGGAGGGGAGAGGGGCTGCGGCTGCTTCAGGGGCAAGTGCTGGGCAAGCAGGGGCTGGGAGTGGTGGCCCAGGGGCAGAAACCAGCACTGAGTCCCTGTGGGGCCCTCGCTGCCCCCAGCCTCGTGCCACACTGCCCCATCCCAGGGCACGCTTGGAGCCTTTGGGCCTGTTTCAAATCCAAGCTGGGATTGCTTTGGCCCTTTGGGCCAGTTTTGAGCTCAGTCTGGGCACATTTGTGCCCTTTGGGGTCGTTTCTGCCTAGATCTGGGAGTTCTTTGGCTTTGCACTCCAGTTTCTACCCAAATCTGGGGGTGTTTGGGCCGCTTTTGGCCGTTTTTTACTCAAATCTGGGCATACTTTGACTTTTTGGTCCAATTTCACCCCAAATCTGGGGATGTTATACCCCTTCTTGGCCAGTTTTGATCCAAATCTAGTGGTGCTTTATTATTTCTGGCTCTTTTCACCAGATCTATTCAGGTGCTTTTTTTCCCCTAATGGAGGCGCTGTGTTCCCAAATATGGGATGTTTTCACCTTTGCTGACAGTTTTGCACCCAAATGTGGATGTTTTTGCCTCTTTTGGCCACTTTTTGCCCAAATACTCAGATACTTTTGCCTGTATTGGCCAATTTAGCCCCCAAATATTTGGAATATTTTGTCATTTTGCCAGTTTTTTCCCCAAATTCGGCTATTTCTCTGCAATATATGGGCATTGTTGTCCTAACTATGTTGTGCTGTGTTTTGTTTTGTTTTTCTCTCTTCTTTATGTCCTCTTTCACCCGAAATGCAGGAGTATTGCTCTGTGAGCCTGGAAACCTCTCTGCTCTGTGCTGACTCCAGGCCATGGCATTGGCAGAGCTGATCGAGCTCCTCAGCTGGATCCTGGTTATGAGCCTTGGGCTGTCCCAGAGGTACGTTGGCACTGTCTGTCTGCTTGAGGGAATAAACACTCACGTTTTAATAGGTTATTCACGTGTGATTGTACCCAGGATCATCTCAGAGGCTTTCCAAAAGCTTTTTGGTCTTTGGTGGTGTTACACAGACAAGTAATGAATATTCATTTGCCTGCAAGCCTGCTAGGTCTCAGCAAAAGTTCACCCATGTTCCATTTCTAGCTGTGGGAACATACACCTTTGTATGTGTCCTGTGTCATTACCTCACCCCCTCCCATCACTGCAGGTGACTGAGGAAGAAGGAGATCACAACATGCCATGGAAGCTCCTCACCCGTGTTTGACTCCCTGTTTGGTTCCTGCAGTCCATGGTGATCAAGCCTCTTGGTGTAATCCTGTTCCTGAGCCTGGGGGCAATCCCAGGGGTAAGTGTTCAGTCTTCATTGGTCACTGGCCTTTTGCATTTGTTAATATTTGTTTTATTATTTGTTAGCATTTTCCTGCAATAGTTGCGCCTTGCAGTAGCCAGCAGGCTCTTTGCTAGAAGAAACATGGCTGATCATTTTTTGCCCTGGTGCTCCATGCTCCCACCTTAGTGTGGGTTTTCTTCTGTGTGTGTGAGAGGTGTCCTGGTCAGAAGGCCCTGAGAGCCCCATGTTTGTCCATCTGGTCCTTGAGGGGTGTTGCATGTGGCCTGGACACAGTAGTTTGGAAGCTGCCAGGTCCCAGCCAAGGGCTCTGCAGCCCCTCTGCAGCTTTGGCAATTTCAGCATGCGTCTGGGTCCCGTGTTGTTGCCTGACCCCCGTCCAGGCACTGCAGGTCACTGAGGACAAGGTAGATCACAACGTGATATGGAAACGCTTTTCCTTTCTCCTTGATTCCAACCGTCCCTGTAGGCAGCGGCTACTTGACTTCTTGACTTGAGTCTGTCTGTGAGCCTCGGGGCGATCCCACAGGTACGGCCTTGGAACAAATCACAGTATCACAGTATGTTTGGGATTGGAAGGGACCTCAAAAGATCATCTAGTCCAGTCCCCCTGCTGGAGCAGGAACGCCTAAGTGAGGTCGCACAGGAACATGTCCAGGCGGGTTTTGAATGTCTCCAGAGAAGGAGACTCCACAACCTCCCTGGGCAGCCTGTTCAGCGCTCTGTCACCCTTACTGAGAAGAAGTTTTTTCTCAAATTTAAGTGGAACCTCTTGTGTTCCAGCTTGATCCCATTACCCCTTGTCCTATCATTGTTTGCCACCAGGAAGAGCCTGGCTCCATCCTCATGGCACTCACCCTTTATATATTTATAAACATTAATAAGGTCCCCCCTTAGTCTCCTCTTCTCCAAACTAAAGAGACCCAGCTCCCTCAGCCTTTCTTCATAAGGGAGATGCTCCACTCCCTTCATCATCTTCGTTGCCCTACGCTGGACCCTCTCCAGCAGTTCCCTGTCCTTCTGGAACTGAGGGGCCCAGAACTGGACACAATATTCCAGGTGTGGTCTCACCAGGGCGGAGTAGATGGGAAGGAGGACCTCTCTTGATCTACTAACCACCCCCCTTGTAATACACCCCAGGTACCATTGGCCTTCCTGGCCACAAGGGCCCAGTGCTGGCTCACGGTCATCCTGTTGTCCACCAGGACCCCCAGGTCCCTTTCCCCTACACTGCTCTCTAATGTGTTATTTCCCAACCTATACTGGAACCTGGGGTTGTTCCTGCCCAGATGCAGGACTCTACACTTGCCCTTGTTAAATTTCATCAGGTTATTCCCCGCCCAACTCTCCAGCGTGTCCAGGTCTCTGGAAGGCAGCACAGCTTCCAGTGTCACCACTCCTCCCAGCTGGGTGTCACCAGCAAACTTGCTGATAGTGCACTCAATTCCCTCGTCTAAATCGTTGATGAATATATGGAATAATATTGGCCCCAGTACTGACCCCTGAGGCACTGCACTGGATACTGGCCTCAACTGGACTCCGCACCATTGACTACCACTCTCTGGCTTCTCTCCTTAAGCCAGTTTGCAACCCACCTCACTACTCTATTGTCCAGACCACACCTCCTCAACTTAGCTGTGAGGATGCTGTGGGAGACTGTGTCAAAGGCTTTACTGAAGTCAAGGTAGACCAGTCCACCGCTCTGCCATCATCCATCCACCTTGTTACATTCATTCTCATAAAAGGCTATGAGGTTGGTCAAGCACGACTTACCCTTGGTAAAGCCATGCTGACTGCCCCTAATAACCCTCTTATCCTTGATATGCCTTGAGATGGCACCAAGGAGAAGCTGTTCCATTACTTTCCCAGGGACAGAGGTGAGGCTGACCGGTCTATAATTACCCAGGTCCTCCTTCTTGCCCTTTTTGAAGACTGGACTGACATTTGCTTTCCTCCAATCCTCGGGCACCTCCCCCATTTCCCAAGACTTGGCAAAGATGATGGAGAGTGGTCCAACAATGACTTCAGCCAGCTCCCTCAGCACCCGCGGGTGCATCCCATCTGGACCCATGGATTTATGGATGTCCAGACTATTTCATTGCTTCCTAACCCAGTCCTCATCGACTAAAGCAAACTCCTCCATTGACCTGGCTTCATCCGGGGTCTCAGGGGTACAGGGCTCCCCAGGACAGCCTCCGGCAGAGTAGACAGAGACAAAGAAGGCATTCAGTAATTCTGCCTTCTCTGTATCTTCTGCCACCAGGGCACCCACCCCATTCATCAGTGGGCCTACATTGCCTCTGGTGTTAGTTTTATCTGCTACGTATTTGAAAAAGCTCTTTTTGCTGTCCTTGACCCCTTTCGCCAGGTTTAGTTCTAAGGAGGCCTTGGCTATCCTAGCTGCCTTCCTACATCCACTAACAGCAGCCTTATATTCCTCCCAAGTGGCCAGCCCCTGCTTCCATGACCTGTAAACTCTCCTCTTCTGCTTGAGCATACCCAACAGGTCCCTATTCAACCACACAGGCCTCCAGGCTCCCTCCTTGATTTCCTACGTGTGGGGATGCTCTGATCCTGAGCGTGGAAGAAACAAACTCTGAATGCCACCCAGCTATCTTGGGCCCCTTTACCACAAAACCCCCTGGACAGCGAGTGTGTCACAAACCCAATTGGACAGCGTGTGTGTCACAAACACCTCTGGACAGCGTGTGTGTCACAAACCCCCCTGGGCAGTGTGTGTGTCACAAATGCAATTGGACAGCATGTGTGCCACAAACCCCACTGGACAGCGTGTGTGTTACAAACCCCATTGCACAGCGTGTGTGTCATAAACCCCATTAGACAGTATGTGTTTAGAAACCCCATTGGACAGAGTGTGTGTCACAAACCCCGTTGCACAGCGTGTGTGTCATAAACCCCATTAGACAGTATGTGTTTACAAACCCCATTGAACAGTGTGTGTGTCACAAATCCCATTGGACAGCATGTGTCTTACAAACCCCATTGGACAGTGTGTGTGTCACAAACCCTGTTGGACAGTGTGTGTGTCTCAAACCCCATTGGACAGCGTGTGTGTCAAAAACCATCCTGGACAGTGTGTTTGTCACAAACCCCATTGGACAGGGTGTGTGTGTGTGTCACAAAACCCCCTGGAGAGTGTGCGTGTCACAATACCCATTGGACAGCGTGTGTGTCACTAACCCCATTGGAGAGTGTGTGTGTCACAAACCCCATTGGACAGTGGGTTTGTCACAAACCCCATTGGACAGCATGTGTGTGTGTGTCACAAAAGCCCCTGGAGAGTGTGCGTGTCACAATCCCCATTGGACAGCGTGTGTGACACAAACTCCATTGGACAGCGTGTGTGTCACAAACCCCCCTGGACACTGTGTGCGTCACAAACCCATTGGACAGCGTGTGTGTCAATAACCAACCTAGACAGTGTGTGTGTCACAAACCCCATTGGATAGTGTGTGTGGCACAGACCCCATTGGACATTGTGTGTGTCACAACCAAATTGCACATGTGTGTGTCACAAACCCGCCTGGACTGCGTGTGTGTCACAAACCCCATTGGACAGTGTGAGTGTCACAAACCCCTTTGGAGAGCGTGTGTTCCACAAACCACATTGGACGGTGTGTGTGTGTCACAAACACCATTGGATTGCGTGTGTGTCACAAACCCCCATAGACATTGTGTGTCTCACAAACCCACTTGTATAGCGTGTGTCTTACAAACCCCATTGGACAGCGTGTGTGTCACAAATCCCCCTGGACATTCTCTGTGTCACAAACCGCTTTGTACAGTGTGTGTTTCACAAACCCCATTTAACTGTGTGTGTGTCACAAACCCCATTGGGCAGTGCGTGTATCACAAACCCCATTGGACAGCGTTTTTGTTTCAAACCCATTGGACACTGCGTGTATCTCAAACCCCTCTGGACAGGGTGTGTGTCTCAAATCCCATTAGACATTGTGTGTGTCACAAACCCCATTGGACAGCGTGTCTGTCACAAAGCCCCCTGGACATCGAGTGTGTCACAAACCCCATTGGACAGTGTGTGTGTCACAAACCCCTCTGGACAGCGTGTGTGTCACAAACCCCATTGGACAGTGTGTGTGTCACAATCCCCATTGGACACTGCGTGTGACTCAAATCTCATTGGACAGTGTGTGTGTCACAAACCACATCGGACAGTGTGTGTGTCACAAACGCCATCGGACAGTGTGTGTGTCACAAACGCCATTGGACAGCCTGTGTGTCACAAACCCCATTGGACAGCGTGTGCATCACAAACCCCCCTTGACAGTATGTGTATCACAAACCCCGTTGGACAGTGTGTGTCACAAAACCGCTGGACAGTGTGTGTGTCATAAAACCCGTTGGACAGCGTATGTTTCAGAAACCCAATTAGACAGTGTGTGTGTCACGAACCCCATTGGACAGTGTGTGTGTCACAAACCCCATTGGACAGCGTGTGTGTCACAAACCCCATTGGACAGTCTGTGTGTCACAAACCCCATTGGACAGTCTGTGTGTCACAAACCCCATTGGACACCGCTTGTGTCTCAAACCCCATTGGACAGCGTGTGTGTCACAAACCCCTTTGGACAGTCTGTGTGTCACAAACCCCATTGGATAGTGTGTGTGTCACAAACTCAACTGGTCAGCGTGTGTGTCACAAAGCCCCCTGCACAGCATGTGTGTCACAACCCCCATTGGACAGTGTGTGTGTCACAAACCCCATTTTACAGTGTGTGTGTCACAAACCCCATTATACACCATGTGTGTCACAAATCCCCCTTGACAGCATGTGTGTCTCAAACCCCATTGGACATGTGTCTGTCACAAACCCCCCTGGACTGCGTGTGTGTCACAAACCCCATTTTACAGCGTGTGTGTCACAAACCCCGTTGGACAGTGTGTGTCCCAAAACCCCTGGACACTGTGTGTGTCACAAACCCCATTGGATATTGTGTGTCTCAAATCCCCTCCACAGTGTGTGTGTCACAATCCCCATTGGAGAGCGTTTGTGAAACAAAACCCATTGGACAGCGTGCGTGTCACAAACCCCTTTGGACAGTGTGTATGTCACAAACCGCATTGAACACTGCGTGCATCTGAAACCCCATTGGACAGTCTGTGTTTCACAAGCCCCATTGTACATGTGTGTGTCACAAACCGCCCTGGACTGCATGTGTGTCTTACAAACCCCATTTTACAGCGTGTGTGTCCAAACCCCTTTGGAGAGCATGTGTTCCACAAACCCCATTGGACAGCTTGTGTGTCACAAACACCTTTGGACATTATGTTTGTCACAAACCCCCTGGACAATGTGTGTGTCACAAAACCCATTGGACGGTGTGTGTGTAACAAACCCCATTGGACAGTGTGTGTTTCACAATCCCCATTGGACAGCGTGTGTGTCACAAACCCCATTGGACAGTGTGTGTGTCACAAACCCCATTGGACAGTGTGTGTCCCAAAACACCTGGACAGTGTGTGTGTGACAAACCCCCCTGGACAGCGTGTGTGTCAAAAACCCCCCTGGACTGCGTGCGTGTAACAAATCCCATTGGACAATGTCTGTGTCACAAACCCCTTTGGAGAGCGTGTGTTTCACAAGCCCCATTGGAGAGTGTGTGTGTCTTAAACCCCATTGGACATTGTGTGTGTCACAAACCCCATTGGACAGTTTGTGTATCACAAACCCCTCTGGACAGCGTGTCTGTCTCAAACCCTATTAGACAGCGTGCGTGTCACAAACCCTATTGGATAGTGTGTGTGTCACAAACCCCCGTGGACAGTGTGTGCGTCACAAACTCCATTGGGCAGTGTGTGCCACAAACCCCACTGGACAGCGTGTGTTGGAACGATAAATGACTCAGCATTCCGATTCAATGTGAATCACGCAAAGCTATTAATTACAGAAACCAGCCTCCTTATATATGCAACTATATTCTAATCACGCGTTCATGCTCCAAGCATGGATTCGCTGAATGAGTATCATGGGCTCTCCACACGCTGGAGCGTCACTGGTGATACGTCCGATGATTCACGTCACGCCAGGACCCCGCTGATTGAGGAACGCCCCTCTTTCTCACAGCAGATTCTGTTCTCAGCATCTGAAGCGCCCTTGAGATTCCTTTGAGCCAGACTGATTCAGCAACAAATCTTCATCTATCAAAACCCCTCCACACTTCCCCCTTTCTTTTCCTGAATTAGTCAGGCCCCGTTAACCGCATGGTGAATCATTTTTTAAATACACTGCAACATAGAACACGTGATTAACAATATAATTACAATTACATATAGTGCCGTTAAATATTACTTAATAAGATCAAACAACTACCTGCCTGTTCTTAAAACCTTAATTCTACTATGACAACCTTATTAACACACGATTTTAATAGATTCAAAATAACCCGACAAGTTAATACAATATATTCTGTTAAATTCCTAAAAGATTTATAACTGCGCAGTTTATGGGGTAACATGCTTAATACCATCAGCATCTACTAATAATTGAATTAATATCTTGAAAGTTATCTTAACCTATTTAAAAGATCAATAGCTTAACATTAATATCCCTTCTAAAACTTTATCAGTTGCTAAACCTAGATTACTATGGTAGGGATATCTCATAATTTTACCTTATCTATGCATTGACTATCTAATCGAAATATCACCCTTTTGGATCTCCTGCTGATTGTTCAAATTGCCATTCTCCACAGAAGGTACACCACCTGCTTGCTAATGGGCTTCTAGACCACCAGGTCTGATTGGGATCCATGGTTTACATCTGAAACAGTCCTTACAACTTATCACCGTTCTGTCCTTCTGCATCCGTTGAATCTTTGTTGAATCTACTGCAATACTCGGCCTGTAATGACACAAACATAACCTTTTCCCCAGTTTATCAATTGATGTGGCCTTTTTCATTGACTAGTGATTTGACCATAACTAATGTAGGTTCTTTCTGATTTAGCATGGGTTTTGGTCATACTTCCAAAGTATTTCATCATATACAATGCTTTTGACAATTGGTTTTGTGGTGTTTCCCCTACTTTCCCCCCTTTTTAAAAACAGACAAGCAAACAAGCAAACAAAGTTCAGAACCAGATACGTGTGTTGGATCTTGACTACGTACTCAAAATCACAAATCAAATTTAGAGGTTCCTCCTTAAAAAGCTCTAAGTAATTTAAAGCTGTGCCAAGTTCTGCTAATTGGGTTGAACCTTCAATAATTGGTACAGAATGATGCCAATTGTTATCTCCACACCAAACCACTACAGCTTTATGAGACTGCCCAGAACCATCAACAAAAACTTTGCAAGTGTGTAGGATCGGACCAAATACAAGTATGGCCTATGACCTGATGTTAAAGACTTGCAGGTTCTGCAGCAATTTACATTTTACATTTATGCATGCTAAAAGCTGTGCTGGTAAGAAAACCAGCTAGTGCAATTTACAAAGACATAGATTACAAATAAAAAAAAAAAAACAGAATTCAATTTCACATATGGTACATATATGACAAAAGGATCATGGCCTGTTAAGACTTAAATTCATTCCCTGCATTTTCTTGATTAGAGTGACAATTGGTATATCAGTCTGTTAGCATTCTCATCATACTGTCCCACAATAGCCACAGGTTGTTTCATAGACAAATCTGCAAGTCCAATTGAATGCAGTCAGCCTGTAAGGTTGTCATAAATCCATTCCTCAAAGTTTCTAACTTCATTTTGGCTGTCATATTTATTGGATATTGTTTTCCCTTACCGGATCGAAGTCCTGTTTCAGATCATTCAGTGTAGTATTTGCTTTATCGAGACATTGGCTGTTAATACTGGTGGAAATACAGCATTCGAAATTTCCTTGGAGGTTTCTCACTTGCACAAGCAGATCTGCACCATCCAAGCAGCTTCTTGTGGGACATGCAACTAAACAGAATTCTCAGAAAACGTTATTTGAGCTTACAATTTACTTAACAAATCTTAACCTAGGAGAGGTGTCGGACTTTCTGGCAACTATAAGAATTAATGTATTAAAACTTTGTTCCAAATTTGGCATTCTATTGATCTCAAAAGACGGCCTTTCTTTCGTTCTCTCCCATGACCTCAAAAACTAGCATGGTGAATTTACTAAGAAGTCACTTACAACTAATTACCACAGAATAAGTCTGTCAACAAATTTTTGGTTTAATTGTCCAGTTTCATTAGAATTACAAGTCTGCTCAGGATGCCTTTAAACTTCACCCTCGGACTGCTCCATTCAGTATTACATCGCTGCAGTGGGGGGGAGAGAGAACCCCCCTTTCTCTGCTTTAAAAGCGGGCAGCCAGGTTTTTCCAGTTGTTTTTTCTTTCTCTTCCTGCTGCAGTTTAGATATAACCAAGGTCACGCAGCTGGCATAATGGCTGGTACGAAGTGGGAGGCTCTGGGAAGATTCTCAGTTACAATGAGCTGCACACAGGCCTGGGATGTTTTGCTCTTTTGTTTTCCCATTTCATTCCAACCATAATACACTTTATATGCAATTCCAAGTAGCTCAGCAATAGTTACATTCCTTAGCTCCATTTACCTTTTACAATTTAGAGATGTCAAAAAGCAGTATAAACCAGTATAATAAACATAAATCCATTATTCTCTTTTCCTAGATCCAAATCAGTTCATATTCTAGCAATTTTTAAATACAACCTCTTAACTTCATACAATACCCCAAGTTCACATCTATCATAGTATTTTAACAATTTAAATGCTTTTCGAACAATATAAGCGATTACTCTAATGTGTAAGGATGCATCCTAAGGGGAGGCAAGGTGGAATTTTAGCAGTGGAACCGGTTTCCATTTTGTAATTATCTCCCCAAACAAGATTCTTTTGGTACCAAACACGAATATGCAAACTAAAATACTGAGCTCAGATACAAAAACCATATACCAAGTCCAAATATGCAGATGGATCACAGTTACACTAAGACAATATCTCAATTTTCGCATTGCACCTTTGGGCCGCTTACTGCTCAGCCAGGTGGAGGAACCTCTGGGTCTCCTGACAAAACAGGTCAGTGCGCGCTGGAGCCCCATCGGCCCCCGCAGCGAGCTGGACTGGGCAAGACCTTTTATTGGTTTTGTTTTGTTTTGTTTGTTTGTTTGTCTTTTTTTAGTGTCTCATCTGGTGCACTACAGCTGTTATTCCAAAACCAGGATTCTTTACATGGTGTGCATACGGAAAAACCAAATCCAGCACACTGAAATGAGACACAGCCTGTCACAGAGTTGCGCAAGTCTGAATGCCGGAATAAAGGTAGCATGCTGGAGAAAAGAAAAAAAATAACAGCTACTACACACAAAATTTTACCATCACATTCACGCAGTAAAGAACTAAATTATGTATGATCTTCTGTATTATCACAAAACGCACATTTTGAGTCAACGGATTCTCATGATTTAACAGACTGTGAACTTATCGTACCATACAACAAAGACCTACCAAAATTGCAACATGCTTAAACCGATACCCACAAAGAAAACAGGTTAATGAGGAAAGCATCTTGCAGACTTCAGCAAGTTTACTGTGACCTGTGTGTTATCAGTTAACTCTCTCTCAGCTGTCCGAAATGATTTAATGATCTCTTGTAGGGATTTATTTTGTCCTACTCTTCTCGCCCTAAAAACAACATTAATTGCAACAAGGGGTTATACTTCAAGATTCTATTCCCCAGACACTTTTCCCAATCATTTAACTTAAACAGCAACAAACACTGATTCCAATATTTAACAAGATCTTCCTTCCTCATAATTCCGAGTGCTTTCCTAAGTTTTAAAACACCTCCCAATACTGATTTTTCAGGAACACAACTGAAAACAATTATTCCTGACCCCATCTTGCAAGTAAAAACCTTGAGAAGGGGGAGAGAGGGGTAGAAAACACAGGCTGCTTGCAGCACGACTGGGAAAAATGGGGAGAGAGTTTTACGGCGCACTGAAAAACAACTAGTAAAACAATTAACTCACATTCCTAACAAGCTGCTTGATTTTCAGAGAGGCAATACACAGAAACACATAATATGTACTGTAAAACTTGCAGATAACATATTGATAGCAAACATTAGCATTCTCTACTGCTAATTTCAACACCAATGCTTCGTTAGCTTCTAATTTTTCAACCTGCTTATTGATGGCCTCTTGAAGATGGTCAATAAATTGCACGTAATTCTCACTGGGACCCGGATTAATAGTTGCAAATGATTTGGCTGCATTGTTGGTTTCAGGCACCTTTATCATAGCTTGATATGCGAGGTCTGTTGACTGCCTCAGGATTTCAGAAAGTTATCGTGCCTGTAGTTGTGTTGTGTCAATTAGTGTCTCTTCCAGAAACGCACAGGGTCCCGTGGTTTAACTGTAATCGAAACTGGGGGTAAATCCCAGCTTTTTGGTAAGTTCAGTTTACGCTCTGAAACTCTACCCCCACCCTCAGGAATTTGCTCTGCAGCAGTGCGGGAGGGAGGCGGGGGCAGGTTGGGGGGACCCAAATCCATAGGATTTACGTTATTTGGCTCGGTCTGGCTCACCACGGGGGGGTCCTCCCCACCTAAATCTCCAGGCAAGGGGGGATAGGAAAAAAAAATGTCCATATTTTTTTTCTTCTGCGACTGATAGCGGCGGGGCAGAGGGTTGAACTGTGATCAATGGCGGTGACGCAGATGGCGGAACCGCGGTTGATGATGGTAGAGGAGAGGTTCGAGCCGTGATTGATGACAGCGGAACAGTCGGCCGAATGCACCACTCTGACCGGTGCTCCGAGGGCCCCTCCCGAGATCGCACATAACCCAACGCTGTTTTTTCATGTGAGTCTTTCATAGCTTTTATCTGATCTCGGGGCCACACATACGTACGCTCTTCCTTTATTCCTTTTAACTTTCCAAGAAACTGCCACGGATCCTTATCCACGTCAGATAATATGGACTTGGGTGGTTTTGACGAATCCTTAGTAACAGGGTGGGTCGGAGCAGTACTTAATCTTGCCTTTTCCTCCGAATCTGGCCCAGGAGAGCCAGGAAGATCATCCCCCTCCGCCGCCTCTGCCTGTTGCTGTTTTAACTCTTTCAGAGTATCTAATAACAAGCGCCACGTCGTTAACAGTTCAGTTGCTTCCTTGGACCCTTGGGTAGCACTATCAAACAGTTTATCTCCCAAGTCCATCCATTGTGACACACTAAATGCTGTCACAGGATTAACCTCTAAACCTTGTGCTTTGCCCCATAGTAACATTTTTCTTAAAGTCAGTTCCGGAAGGCTAACACCCTGCTTCTTCAGAAGCAGCTTCCATGTGGATAATATAGTACCCTCTTCTTTAGATAAGTTTCCCCCCCTGTTCCCGGTAGCTCACCTACTCCTTAGCGAGGTGTCTTTTCAACGATCCGGATCTTCGGCAGCTCTCCTCGGCTGCTCTTATCAGCTGTACAGGGCTCCGTCTCCACAGCTCTTCTTCGGCTGTTCACAGCTTCACGCTGTCACCTTGTCATGCGAGATCCTCTTCAGGCAGGATCACGTCGGGGTCACCGTATGTCGCGGTTGAGACAGACAAACGACATGGACCAGGTTCTTTCAAGATGAAAGTAATGGATGCCATTTATTGCTACAAGTATATTTTTATACAGTTCTACCAGTTCATGTGTCTTTTCACCATTGGTTACAAGTTACAGCACTAACATCTCATTGGTTAATTTTTCTATCATCTATGTTATTCTTCTATCCCCTTCTCTCTCACGGGTACATCTCTCCTCTCTCCGGATACTCCTTTACTCCCATCCTTCTCAAGGGTAAATCTTAATATCTCAAGGCTGATCTCCACTCTCACATTTTCTGTCAAGGATTCCACAGACCCGCTGCAGTTTCCCACAGGTTTGTGACACACACACTGTCTGCAAACAGCAGCTGGGACAGCTAATGCAGTGGATTCGATGGCTGCTGAGAACACGTTCTCACCTCCCCAAGTGGTTGCTCAGGAGAGCAGAGGCTGTGATTTACTGCTGCGTTTCTACAACAGCGTCTGTCATCTTGAACTAAATCAACCCCCGCGTGTCTACAAAGAGCATGTTTTAGTATCCGGCAGAATCTACTACGCACTTACTGACCCACTGTAATTTTTAGTTCTTGGAAGTCTTTCCAGGACCAAGCAGTCTGCAGAAAGACAGGTCTTTGCTCATTATCATAGAATCATCACAGAATCCCAGAATGTCAGGGGTTGGAAGGGACCTGGAAAGCTCATCCAGTGCAACCGCCCCATGGAGCAGGAACACCCAGATGAGGTTACACAGGAAGGTGTCCAGGCGGGTTGGAATGTCTGCACAGAAGGAGACTCCACAACCCCCTGGGCAGCCTGGGCCAGGCTCTGCCACCCTCACCCCAACAAGTTTCTTCTCATCTTTAAGTGGAACCTCCTATGTTCCAGTTTGCACCCATTGCCCCTTGTCCTACTATTGGTTGTCACCCAGAAGAGCCTGGCTCCATCCTCCTGACACTCCCCCTTTCCATACTGATCCCCGTGAATGAGTTCCCCCTCAGTCTCCTCTTGTCCAGCTCCAGAGCCCCAGCTCCCTCAGCCTTTCCTCACACGGGAGATGCTCCACTCCCTTCAGCATCTTGGTGGCTGCGCTGGACTCTCTCCAGCAGTTCCCTGTCCTGCTGGAACTGAGGGGCCACAGCTGGACACAATATTCCAGGTGTGGTCTCGCCAGGGCAGAGCAGAGGGGCAGGAGAACCTCTCTGACCTACTGACCACCCCCCTTCTAATCCACCACAGGTACCATTGCTCTTTATGGTCTCCCATCCAAGTACTGACCAGGCCCGACCCTGCTCAGCTTCCCAGATCACATGAGATGGGGCATCCTCAGGGTGGTATAGCTACATATATTATATATATATATTATATAAGTTCCCCAAGTATATCCTGATAGTATCTGAACTAAACCTGTTATTCAAGGGCAGAGCAGAGGGGCAGGAGAACCTCTCTGACCTACTGACCACCCCCTTCTAACCCACCCCAGGTACCACTGGCTTCCTGGCCACAAGAGCCCAGTGCTGGCTCATGGTCATCCTGCTGTCCCCAGGACCCCCAGGTCCCTTTCCCCTACGCTGCTCTCTAATAGGTCATTCCCCAACTTATACTGGAACCTGGGCTTGTTCCTGCCCAGATTCAAGACTCTGCACTTTCCCTTGTTATATTTCATTAAATTTTTCCCCGCTCAGCTCTCCAGCCTGTCCAGGTCTCTGGATGGCAGCACAGCTTCCAGTGTCACCAATCCCCCCAGCTTGGTGTCACCAGCAAACTTGCTGGTAGTACACTCATCCAGGTCATTGATGAATATATTGAATACTACAGGCCCCAGCACTGCCCCCTGAGGCACTGCACTGGATACAGGCCTCAACTGGACTCTGCCCCATTGAACATGGCTCTCTGGCTTCTTCCCTTCAGCCAGTTCGCAGTCCATCTCATTCAGGATTTCCCACCTCTCCTGATTAAATGTCCCTGTCCAAGGACAACTTTCCAGCAGACTGTGTGGACGTTTGCCCTTCCCAGTGCTCTCAGGTTTCTCCTCCACTTGCTCTTTGGTCATTCAGTGGCCTCTCAGCTGTCTGGTTTCTGCTTTGAGCTTCAGGGAGTTACAAACTTGCCACATTCTTCAGAGCTCTAATTAACATGGCAGTCAACAAGTTCATTGTGTTTATTTCTATCCTCTCCTATCTCTCTGTCTAAACCAGTTCTTGTGTGGGTTTCCCTTGTGGATGCTGGACCTCACCAGATCCAGCTTACACACACAGCTGAGGAAAGTGTTTTGCTCTTTATTAAACTGTGCAGTGTTTGCACAGGAGAGCAGGTGGAGCTGGTGCACAGGAGCTGCAGCATCTCCTGCAGAGCTCAGTGGAGAAGTCTGATGTAGGAAAAGTGATGCAATCTCTGGTGGCCAATGAGGGAACCGACAGACTGGGGGTGGGGGTGAGGAGCCAGGTTGTCCATACAGTGTCCAGCCTCAAGGGACTGTTCTCCTGCCTCTCCAGATGTCTTCAGGAGACCCTCGGGATCAATGTCCAGTGTAGAATGCTGCTGTTGCTTCTTCCATACACTGAAAAATGATAGAAAACACCCTGGAAAGAAAAAACCCTCCTTTATGAAATCTTCTTTGAAATCTTCATCAGCAAGTGTCCCATTGAAACCTCTCCAGTTAGTTCTACAAGTCTGGAAGATTTGAAGGAAATTACAGAAAGAAGCATCGCTCGTTAGGGCTTTCTGTGTTTTAATGAGCCCCGTGGCGTATTTGGTGCTGAGTCCATGAACCTCAGATACCAAGGACAGACTGAAGAATCTGCTCAAGAGTCCAAGTCAGAACAAACTCCAAAGTACCTTGAAGCATTAATGGGCCCCACTGAGGGCTGTTACTGACAAAGCCTCCCCAGGGACTCGTTAGAGCAGATAATTGGAGGCAGTGATTGCATCAGGCAAAGGCAAAGTGCAGCACCTCTGATGCTGAGAAAGCCCTTGGTTTGTCTGATGAGGACAATGGCCAAGCCTTGAGCCCCTGCCCCTGGGAAGGGAGATCCTGTCCCTCACAGGTGGCTCAGGGCTCTTCCTGGGGCTGTGGGGAGCGCGATGCCCAGTGCAGGGCAATGGTGTGACACCTCCTGGCCTTCATGGGGGGTGCAAGGAGGCAATGGGGAGCCATGGCCATGACAATGATGTGTCTCTTCTTAGGCCTCGGTGGCAGGGACGTCAGCCAGAGCCAAGGGGACAAAGACCTTGGCTCTTGCAGGGACATCCAGTGTCACCCTTGGCCATTTCCACCACAGTCCATCCCACACTGTCCCAGGCCTGTGACTGTTTCCCCACAGGCTGCAGACACCCCATGCACATATACCAGAGTTCCAACGAAGCTGGGAAATTAAACCATTTTTTTTTAATAGACTTATTCTGTGGTAACTGGTTGTAAGAGACTTCTTAGTAAATTCACTGTGATAGTTTTTGAGGTCATGGAAGAGAATGAAAGAAAGGCCACTTTTTGAGACCAATAGAATGCCAAATTTGGAACCAAGTTTTAGCATAAGAATTCTTGTAGTTGCCAGAAAGCCCTCTACCTCTCTCGGGTCGAGATTTGTTAAGTAAATTGTAAGCTCCAATAACGTTTTCTGAGAATTCTGTTTAGTTGCATGTCCCACAAGAAGCTGCTTGGATGGTGCAGATCTGCTTGTGCAAGTGAGAAACCTCCAAGGAAATTCCAAATGCTGTATTTCCACCAGTATTAACAGACAATGTCTCGAAAAAAGCAAATACTACACTGATAGATCTGAAACAGGACTTCGATCCGGTAAGGGAAAAGATTAAATATGACAACAAAAATGGAGTTAGAGACTTTGAGGAATAAATTCATGGCAACCTTACAGGCTGACTGCATTTGATTGGACTCGGCAATTTGTCTATTTATAGCTACAACATGGATACAACCTGTGGCTATTGTGGGACAGTATGATGAGAATGCTAACACTGATATACCGATTGTTACTCTGATCAAGAAATGCAGGGAATGAAGTTAAGTCTCAATAGGCCACGATCCTTTTGTCGTATATGTACCATTTGTGAAATTTAATTTTGATTTTTTTAATTTGCAATCTCTGTCTTTGTAAATTGCACTAAGCTGATTTTCTCACCAGCACAGCTTTTGGCATGCATAAATGTAAAACGTAAATTGCTGCAGAACCTGCGAGTCTTCAACATCAGGTCACAGACCATACGTGTATCTGGTCTGATCCTACACACTCGCACAGTTTTGTTGGTGGTTCTGGGCAGTCTCATAAAGCTTTAGTGGTTTGGCATGTAGATAATGATTGGCATTATTCTGTACAAATTATTGAAGGTTCAACCCAATGAGCAGAACTTGGCGCAGCTTTACATTATTAGAGCTTTTTAAGGAGGGACCTCAAAATTTGGTTTGTGATTCCGAGTACGTAGTCAAGGTCCAATGCACGTATCTGATTCTGAACTGTTTCTTTGTTTTTGTTTTTTCTTCATTTTTAAACAAAAAGGGGGGAAAAGTAGGGAAAACACCACAAAAACAGTTGTCAAATGCAGAGAAAAGTCCCATCAGAGTTCCAGACCCGAGCGGACGGAGGAAGAAATGCGGCCGACCCAATATGAGTGATAAAGCATACTTCAACTTTATTGCCCGAGATAGCGTGCATTTATACCAAATACCATAATTATGCATACTTGTCTCTATCTAATAGGCTAAGCACATTTACTTACTCCACCTACTTGGGTTTAGCTAGCTATGCGCATCCCACATTCTTCTGACTCTTATCTCTTCAAAAATATCCTGACCCTGCCTTAGTTAGTACTTTTCCGTTCCCCCCTTTCCCACGGCCTAATAGACAAGCTAACTAAGGCCTACTTATGTCAACTAAAATGGGCTCTGCTCGTACAGTTGCTTGGTGGACTCATGTCCGTGCTCCTTGAGCCAATCCCCGACATCTCCCCCTTTTTCTTTTTTTTAATGAGCAGAGCCTGCCCAAGTGTCTGCTCTAAAATCTTCTTAATACATGATATAGCACAACTCAAGCATATTAATACAACTACTACTATGATTAAGAGAGCCAGAGCACTCTGCAAAAGCCCTTTTACCCGTCCTCCTAGTCCAAACCAGTTCATGAGGCCGTCTAAGCCAAAGAGGCCCACATCCTCTCTGATCTTCTGTGAATGGTCCGTAAGTTGTTTAATCTCCTTGTGGATGGATCTCGACTTATTCTGTAAATCCATAAAAGTGTTTTTCTCGTCTTGCTCTTTTGTGATCTATTATCATAGATACATTGGACGTTAAGAGAGTTAATAGTCCCAAAATACACAGTCCTCCAACAGCGTTAGAAGGAATTCCTGGTCAGGCTCTATCTTCACAGATCAAGAATACACCATACAGGAGGTTTTAGGGTCGCTGTCAATGACATCCCTTGCATTCTTCTGTGAAGCATTACACCGTCGAGTTTCATTTCTGTAGTCACCAAGGGTAGCATTAACATTTTGTAGTTTTGTCCATTCATGTTCTTGTATACTGTTCTGACACTTTTCACAAACCGGCTGAATACAAGCATCCATGGGCATAGATGCCAGCAATTCCAGTTCCTGTGGTTCGATGTCTGCTTCCAGGTGGCAATTAATCCAAAGTGCCGTGTTAGTATTATTACAGTTCGTTGCAATGCCTCTGCATCAACCACTATTTGAAACAGTCGTGTGATGCTGCTGTAGTCATCAAGGAAGACACCAACCAAGCATGTGTGGAACGTTTTTTCCAGAGACATCGTAGTTAGGCATATAGATGGTCAGTCATGTTGGCTAAAGTAATCCACATGTTAGTCTTTGTCTGTGCAGGCATCCAAAACACAGCAGCTGCAACAATCATTGTCAGGAAGATAACACAGGTTTCACGTTTCGTGCTGGCAACCATTGCAGCTCTTGATCTGTAAAAACATAAGCATAACCTCTCCCCCAGGTTATCAATTGGTGTGGCCTTTTCCATTGAACGTTAACTAGTGATTTGACCATAACTAATGCAGGTTCTTTCTGATTTAGCATGGTTTTGGGTCATAGTTACAAAGTGTTTCATCACAGGGCAAATTTAGGCTGTACCACTTAGATACAAGTGATTCATCACATACAATCCTTTTGACAATTCCCCTTTTTGTTTAAAAAACAAAACAAAACAAAACAAACAAAACAAAACAAAAACACAGTTCAGAATCAGATACGTGCGTTGGATCTTGACTACGTACTCAAAATCGCAAATCAAATTTAGAGGTTCCTCCTTGAAAATCTCTAAATAATTTAAAGCTGTGCCAAGTTCTGCTAATTGGGTTGAACTTTCAATAATTTTCACAGAATGATGCTAATCGCTATCTTCACGCTAAACCACTACAGCTTTATGAGACTTCCCAAAACCATCAACAAAAACTGTGCAAGTATGTAGGATCAGACCAAATACAAGTATGGCCTATGACCTGATGTTAAAGACTTGCAGGTTCTGCAGCAATTTACATTTTACATTTATGCATGCTAAAAGCTGTGCTGTTAAGAAAACCAGCTAGTGCAATTGACAAAGACATAGATTACAAATAAAATAAAAAATTAAAAAAAATCAGAATTAAATTTCACAAATGGTACATATATGACAAAAGGATCGTGGCCTATTAAGACTTAAATTCATTCCTTGCATTTTCTTGATCAGAGTGACAATTGGTATATTAGTCTGTTAGCATTCTCATCATACTGCCCCACAATAGCCACAGGTTGTTTCATAGACAAATCTGTAAGTCCAATCAAATGCAGTCATCCTGTAAAGTTGTCATAAATTCATTCCTCAAAGCTTCTAACTCCATTTTGGCTGTCATATTTATTGGATATTGTTTTCCCTTACCGGATTGAAGTCCTGTTTCAGATTTCTCAGTGTAGTATTTGCTTTATCAAAAACATTGGCTGCTAAGTTCCTTGAAGATTTCTCACTTGTACAAGCAGATCTGCACCATCCAAGCACATTCTTGTAGGATATGCAACTAAACAGAATTCTCAGAAAACGTTATTTGAGCTTACAATTTACTTAACAAATCCTGACCCAAGAGAGGTATAGGACTTTTAGGCAAATACAAGAATTCATGTATTAAAACTTTGTTCCAAATCTGGCATTCCGTTTGTCTCAAAAAACGGCCTTTCTTTCGTTCTCTCCCATGCCCTCAAAAACTAGCATGGTGAATTTACTAAGAAGTCTCGTACAATTAATTACCATAGGATAAGTCCATCAACAAATTTTTGGTTTAATTGTCCAGTTTAATTAAAACTATGGGTCTGCTCAGGATGCCTTTAAACTTCACCCTCGGACTGCTCCATTCAGTATTACATCGCTGCAGTGGCGGGGAGAGAGAACCCCCCTTTCTCTGCTTTAAAAGCGGGCAGCCAGGTTTTTCCAGTTGTTTTTTCTTTCTCTTCCTGCTGCAGTGTAGATATAACCAAGGTCACGCAGCTGGCACACTGGCTGGTACGAAGTAGGAGGCTCTGGGAAACTTCTCAGTTACAATGAGCTGCACATAGGCCTGGGATATTTTGCTCTTTTGTTTTCCCATTTCATTCCAGCCATAATACACTTTATATGCAATTCCAAGTAGCTCAGCAATAGTTACATTCCTTAGCTCCATTTACCTTTTACAATTTAGAGATGTCAAAAACCATTATAGTAAACATAAATCCATTATTCTATTGTCCTAGATCCAAATCAGTTCACATTCCAGCAACCTTTAAATATAACTTCATACAATACCCCAAGTTCACATCTATCATAGTATTTTAACAATTTAAATGCTTTTCTAACAATATAAGCGATTACTTTAATGTGTAAGGATGCATCCTAAGGGGGAGCAAGGTGGAATTTTAGCAGTGGAACCGGTTCCCATTTTGTAATTATCTCCCCAAACAAGATTCTTTTGGTACCGAATATGAATATACAAACTAAAATACTGAGCTCAGATACGAAAACCATATACCAAGTTCAAATAAGCAGATGGATCACACTTACACCAATTTAAGACAATATCTCAATTTTTTGCATTGCACCTTGAACCGCTTACTGCTCAGCCAGGTGGAGGAACCTCTGGGTCTCCCTGACAAAATGGGTCAGTGCGCGCTGGAGGCCCATTTGGCATCCGCCCCCCCGCAGCAAGCTGGACTGGGCAAGGCCTTTTTTTTTTTATAGTGTCTCATCTGGTGTGCTACAACTGTTATTCTAAAACCAGGATTCTTCAGTTGATGTGCATACAAAAAGGCCAAATTTAGTGCACCGAGATGAGAGACAGCCTATCACAGAGTTGCGCAAGTCTGGATATTGGAATAAAGCTAGTACTCTAGGAAAAAATATAACAGCTACTACACATAAAATCTTAACATCACATTCACGCAGTAAGGAACTAAATTACTCATGATCTTTTGTACTATCACAAAACGCACCTTTTGAGTCAACCGATTCTCATGATTTAACAGTCTGTGAACTTACTCTACCATATAACAAAGACCTACCAAAATTGCAACATGCTTAAACAGATACCCACAAAGAAAACAGGCTAATAAGGAAAACATTGTGCAGACTTCAGCAAGTTTACTGTGACCTGTGTGTTATCAGTTAACTCTCTCTCAGCTGTCTGAAATGATTTAATGATCTCTTGTAGGGATTTATTTTGTCTTACTCTTCTCGCCCTAAAAACAACATTAATTGCAATAAGGTGTTATACTTCAAGATTCTATTCCCCGGACACTTTTCCCAACCATTTAACTTATACAGCAGCCACCATTAATTACAATATTTTACAAGATCTTCTTTCCTCATATTTCCAAGTGCTTCCCTATGTTTTGAAACACCTCCCAATACTGATTTTTTATGAACACGACTGAAAACAGTAATTTCTGACCCCACGGAAAAGCACAGGGCTGCTTGCAGCGTGAGTGGGAAAAGTGGAGACAAAGTTTTACGGTGCACTTATACCACAAAGAAACAATTCTAACAACAACCAGTAAAACAATTAACTCACATTCCTGACAAGCTGCTTGACTTTCAGAGAGGCAATAAACAGCAGCACATAATATGCACTGTAAAACTCGCAAATAACATGTTGATAGCAAACTTTAGCATTCCCTACTGCCAATTCCAAAACCAGTGCATCTTTAACTTCTAAGTTTTATACCCTGAGTCCCCAGGAGCACCCCCTTTCCCGTCACGATTATCATGACCACATTGCCGACTGTCAGATTCACTTGCTGTTAACTGATCTAATCTGTCACACAGTTCTGTTGTCCAGTTCTATTTTCAGTGACTTCTTCTGTTCTCTCGTGGAAGTTAGAGGGTTAAAATGCATCAGGCTGCAACGCTGCAAAAATTCCGGCAGCAACAGACCGTTCAAGCTTCCATGTAGTTACTAATGATTTAGCTTCTGTATCTCCATTGCTGACTTTATCCCATAATTTCTGCTCTATACTGTCCCAAAGTTCAAGTTTTGAGTCACTAATGCTCGTAACAGTCTTTTCAGGTTTTAATTGCTTCACTGTAGTATTTATCAGTTTCCAGATGGTTACAAGGCCGAGAATATATCTTTCGCGGTGACTAATTGCCTTCCACAACACAGTTCCCATCTTTTTCCAAGTCTCTATTCGAAAAACTCCTGACAGGTCAGCAGGATACCTATTGCCTCTGCACCAAGTTAATAGTCTTTTAAGGTTCTTCGCTGATAACGCAGATATGCCCGTTTCCATCGGCGGAGCGGAAGGCTCCATTTTGCCGAGTTTTTGTGAAGCTACCGCGGCTAAATTCTTTTCCATTTTATGACGCTTAATATTATTAATTACTTCCCTCCACGGTTTCATCAGTTTCTTAGCTGTTTTATCCTCGTCTATGACCATATCCCACAACACATCCCCCAATTTCCTCCACTCTCCTTCATCAAACAATAAATCAGGATCCTGAAAACACCCCTTAGTTTTCCCCGTTGCTACTAGACCAGCTAGCTGTTTAACGCAACTATAATCAACCCCCCGCTTTTCTAAAAAGCTTTGTAATAAATCTAGGGCTACTTCTAAATCCATTTCTCTGTTATTCATCATTTTAACCCGTTTCTCCGTTATTCATCACTTTTAATCCGTTTCTCCGTTATTTATCACTTTTAATCCGTTTCTCTGTTATCTATCTCTTTTAATCCGTTTCTCTGTTATCTATCTCTTCGTTATTCATCATTTTTAATCTATTTCTCTGTTATTCATCACTTTAGTACGGTACCTCTTGCTAAATTAAGAGACCTCTTGCAGCCCTTGTTTCCTGTAGCCCAGCACTGGCGAACTTCAGTCGGTTCAGGCTTCGGAGTCGACACACCGCAGCACAGTGTTCGGTCGCTCTTGCCCGCCGGTCGCTGCTCTCCCGGCGCCTTTTGCTTCTATCCGCCGCTTCGGATCCCCGGTTCGGGTGCCAATTGCAGAGAGAAATCCCATCAGAGTTCCAGACCCGAGCGGACGGAGGAAGAAATGCAGCCGACTCAATATGAGTGATAAAGCATACTTCAACTTTATTGCCCGAGATAGCGTGCATTTATACCAAATACCATAATTATGCATACTTGTCTCTATCTAATAGGCTAAGCACATTTACTTACTCCACCTACTTGGGTTTAGCTAGCTATGCGCATCCCACATTCTTCTGACTCTTATCTCTTCAAAAATATCCTGACCCTGCCTTAGTTAGTACTTTTCCGTTCCCCCCTTTCCCACGGCCTAATAGACAAGCTAACTAAGGCCTACTTATGTCAACTAAAATGGGCTCTGCTCGTACAGTTGCTTGGTGGACTCATGTCTGTGCTCCTTGAGCCAATCCCCGACAGTCAAAAGCGTTGTATGTGATGAATCACTTATATCGAAGTGGTGCAGCCCAAATTTGCCCTGTGATGAAACACTTTGCAAGTGTGACCCAAAAGCATGCTAAATCAGAAAGAACCTACATTGGTTATGGTCAAATCACTAGGCAATGGTCAATGGAAAAGGCCACATCCATTGATAAGCTGGGGGAGAGGCTCTGCTTGTGTCTTTACAGATCAAGGTTCGCAATGGTTGCTGGCACGAGACGTGAAACCTGTGTGATCTTCCTGACAATGATTGCTGCAGCTGTTGCGGTTTGGATGCCTGCACAGACAAGACTAACATGTGGATTCCTTCAGCCAACATGACTGACCAGGACTCCATATGCCTGGCTGTGGCGTCTCCAGAAAACCCGTTCCACACGTGCTGGGTTGGCATCCCCCTTGATGATGACAGCAGCATCACACGACTGTTTCACAATAGCGGTCGGTGCAGAGGCATTGCAACGAACTGTAATAATACCAACACGACACTTTGGATTAATTGCCTCCTGGAAGCAGATATCGAACCACAGGAACTGGAACTGCTGGCATCTGTGCCCATGGACGCTTGTATCAACCTGGTTTGTGAACAGTGTCAGAACAATATAAGAGAACATGAATGGATAAACTGCACAATGTTAATGCTGCCCTTGGTGACTATAGAAATGAAACTCGATGGTGTAACGCCTCGCAGAAGAGTCCAAGGGGTGTCATTGATAATGTGGGAGAGCGACCCTAAAACCTCCTGCATGATGTGTTCTTGATCTGTGGAGACAGAGCCTGGCCAGGAATTCCTTCTAATGCTGTTGGAGGACTGTGTATTTTGGGACGATTAACTCTCTTAATGCCCAATGTATCTATGATAGTAGATCACAGAAGAGCAAGAGGAGAAAAACACTTATTGCACATATATGAGTCAATATGTGATGATAATGTAGATTTTTGGGGATCAGGGTTAAGGGTTTTAGTGTCTCTTGTACCTGGTGTTGGCACAGTGAAAGCTTTAAATACTTTAGAAAAATTAGGATGTTGGCTAGGTAAGCAACTAACAGAACTTCTAAGGCTTTAAGTGGACTTTTGTAAGATGTAGATTCTGTAAGACATGCTGCACTGCAGAATAGAGCCAATGTGTTTTCTGGTGTTGTCACCTCTTTCTGAGCAAAGACGGCAGAGGTAGCAGCTCTACTGGTGTTGTCTGTTTTATTGAAACATGGATATCTACAGGAACTTTAACCTGAAAGCTCAGAAAGCTGTGGTTGGTGGTATATCTTTGTAATGTTTGTAGATTCTTCTGCAGATATTCTTATGCCAACGAGCACGGAACGTTTGTCAGTGTGACCTGCTGTGCAGTTAGAAGGAAGAAAGATGTGTGAGCTGCAGCAGCAGGAAGGCTGCAGTCGTGTACGCCGGGGGTGCAAACGGCACGAAACGGGCTGCAGCGGCGGAGCCCTCGGTCCCGGGCCGTCCCGGGCAGGCGCAGCCCGAGCGCTCCCGGCCCCGCTGCCGCTGACCCGCCGGGGCCGGGGCCGCGCTGCGGGCGGACAGCGCCGCTCTGCGGCCGCCGGCGGCTCCGGGCCGGGCCGGGGGGCGGGGCCCGATGGCGGGCGCGGACGGGATTGGCTCCTGCGCGGGATGGGCGGGGCCACGCTGCAGAAGCGCATGGGCCGAGGAGCGCGTGCCGCCGGTGCGGCGGCGGGAGCAGCGCGCGAGGAGCGGCGGGGCCGGCGGTGAGCGAGGGGCGGGCGGACAGCGGGGAGACTGGACGGGGCCGCCCCGGTCCCGGCTGAGGGGGGAGGCTGGAGGGGGAGGGCCGGGCTGGTTTCGGCGGGAGGAAGGCGAGGGGCAGCCAGCCGCAAGAGCGCGGGCGGCTGTGAGGGAAGGGAGCCCCGGGCTGAGCGCTGCGCGGGGCTCTGGCGGGGCCGTGGGGCGGAGGGGGGAGCCCGTGGTGCCACAGGGCAGAGGGAGGAAAGCGAGCGGGAGGGGGCAGCGCCGGGTCGGGAGCGGCGCAGGCGGGGCCGGGGCCGCCGAGGGGGCGCCAGGGGGCGCGAGGGGCGGGGGCGGCGCTGCCGCGGGGAGGGGCCGGGAACGGGGGGAGCGGCGGAGGAGCCTGAGGGCGGGGCGGCGCGGAAGGAGCTTGGGCGGGAAAGGCTGAGGGAGCTCAGGGAGGAGATGGCGTCGGGGAGGCTGCTGTGGGCAATGCTGAGGTAGCTCAGGACGGGATGGCACTCAGGTGTGGTTTCAAAGGGAAATGCTGAGGTACCTTGAGGAATGGACGCTGGGCTGGGAACTATGAACACATCAGATTGGTTCAGAGAGTGTTCATGACAGAAACTTGTGCAGTGAAGTATTCCAGCAAAGAGAGGGAGAAGAGCCAAACTTAGATCAGGCCTCCTAGGCCACCTGCAGGTTTGGGGACAGGGATGACCAGGTTGTTAATCCGGTCCTAACTGTTTCTTTCTCTGTCCCTCTCTTGCAGCACCTGACTGAATGGAGGAGCAAGTGGACGGGAAGTTCCTGCGCCACACACAGATCACATTTATTACTCTCGCCCTCAGAGACCCGGAGATCCAAACCGTTCGCATGGTGCCTTGAAGCAGCCTGTGCTCATGTGCTTCTCCCAGGGAGAAGGCGGAATGGCAGTGACTGGCCACGTTAAGCCACAGGGTGCACACTCTGCAGCTGTCAAGCCCAGCTCTGCGTCAGCTCACACCTGCGATTTTGCGCCGCACACGCGGATTTGAGCTGTCGCTGGTTGTTGCAGCGTTTGGCTTTGGTGAGGACAGCGTGTGTTTGTCAGCAGTTGGTGTAGGTGGAATCTTGAGGAGAAAGTGATATTTCCGTGCCAGAACTGGTTGGTGTTTGCATGGTATTGTGGCGGTTGTTCCCGCAGGCAATGAGTGCTGGAGTGTTATTGCAGGAAAGGGGATTTTGGAGCTTGTCTGTGAGATGCACCAGAGGCAGCAGCTGAAAGCGGAAGGCTGAGATTTGGAGAGTTTGTGGGTGGGTTTTGGGCGGTTGTCAGCTGAAGAGTTGGCTGTTTGCAGGTGAGGTGTAGGGCAGAGGGTGAAGCTGACTTTGCCTGGGCGGCGCAACTGGCTGGGTGTGCAGAGCTGAGGAGAGCGGGCTGCTGCGGGTGACCCTAAAGCTGGAGAACCGGCCGGCAGCTCCAGAGGCTCCCGCTGCCGGGCAGGGCCGTGCAGGCCAGTGCCCTGGGGCACAGCGACGTGACCCTCCGCAAGGAACAAAGAGCAGGTGAGGACCGTGGGCATTTGTACTGAGCTGTGACATCTCTAACCCGTGGAACTGGGGTCCAGCAAGTACCAAAGAGCAGGTGAAGACCATGGGCATTTGTACTGAGCTGTGACATCTCTAACCCGTGACACTGGGGTCCAGCCTGAGCAGGGCACGTGCGGAAGCTGTGCTGCAGGGAGGGCAGAGCTGAGGGGAAGGGCTGTGTGAGGGGCTGGTGCCAAGGCAAGGTGGGCGTGCTGTGGGGTGTGGGGAGGTGTCAGCCCCGGACTCAGCCCCTGCCTGACTGTAGTGCCCTTGGGCTGGTGTAGCTCAGTCCTCCGTGTGTTTCTCTTCAGGTGGAGCAGCGTGCAAAGGAAAAGCAAGGAAGGAGGTGAACCTGTGAGGAAGAGTGATGGATAAAGAGGGTTGGAGCTCACCTGCCAATCAAGAGGGATCAAGAAAGAAGACACCGGTGGTGGAACCGCAGGTCAGGAGAGCTCAGGGAGGGAGAAAGGTGATTGTGGCCGTATAGGTTTTTCTACCTCACACACCAATGAAAACAGTTTGGATAATAAAAGAAATGTATGCAAAACCAATAATTAAAGGCAGAGAATGTTTATATGCTATGTATGGGATAGACCTGAAGGTATATTTCTTCCTGCAGTGAAGGAGAATTCGCAATAAATGCTGCTGTCAGCAACGACCAGTAAGTGACAAGACTGTATTTACTGATGCCTCTGGTCGCTCACGTAAAGTTATAATGACGTGGCTAAACTCAGATACCCAGTGCTGCAAACACAAGGTAGAAAAAGAGACCAAGGGTCAAACAAGTTCTTGAGCTGACAGCTGTTAGGATCGCTTTGAGGTGTTCTGTAACAAACCTTGGAATGTTGTAACTGGCTCATATTATGCAGCTGGCATACTTAACCGCCTGGAAGCTTCTTTTCTTAAGGAAGAGGATAATCCTCTTTTGATGGCTGAATTGAGAATGCTATGGTTTCTAATAAATCATAGACATCATGGTTTTTATGCAATGCACACCTGCTCTCGCACTGCCCTTCCAGGACCTCTTGCGGAAGGCAATAGGAGGGCCGATGCACAGGCTGTGCTGCTCACTGTGCCTGAAGCCTTGCAGCAAGCTAAATGATCACATGAATTCTTTCACCAGAGTGCTGAAATAAATAACTTACGCTTTTTCTATGGATAAATAACATTTAATCCAATTTCTTGTATTCCTTGTGTTCATTAGAGCATAAGCAAAACAGCGCTGGGTGCGCGGGGGATTCACTCCGCCCAACACGCACACCTTAACAATAAGAAGTGTGCTTAAATACAGTATGGCATTACATATTCATAATGACCCCAGAAACACCTATACATATTCATGACCTTTCCCGCTTTTTATTAAAATGAGTCTCAGATAACCATTTACATATTCCCCTCCTTGACCCTCCCCTGTTGCGCCTGCGCAATGTCACTTGGTGAATTTGAGGAAGGGTCTTTAGGGGTCTTTGGATGAAGGCTCCTTCAGCTTCGTCACAGTGGACTTTTTACCTTTGGCTCATTAGGAGGAACTGGTTGGAATCCAAGCTACCAAACCGACTGGAACCAGACTGGTGCCTCCTTCTTACTGTAAATCTTGGCTATCTTGTCTCCTCAAGGTTGCACAGCTGGTTCTGTAAAACTTCTTATCTCGGCATTTAATGAAGTCCTACTTTTTTTAGCACAAGTAGTTACATACAGCTCTAAACTAGATATTAATAATGTGGTTTAAAATGTTAGCTTGTTAGTAGGCCCTTATTACATAGTTGCTTAACCCTTAAAATGTTAGTTCCCAATATCAATATAACTTCCTAAACAAGCTTCATAACTTTTTACATAGAACTTAACCACCTTTCCCTTTTCCAAATTCAGGGTCCGTGCCTCATTTGGTTATACCTGTAAACATTAAACATCTTTGCACGAATCACAACTGCATTTTTCACAATTCCCGCCTTTTCTTTTTATCCTATTGATTCGTGCTTTGGCCTCAAAGTTAGCCAGCACCTGCCTAGCGGCAGCTAGGTCCAGTTTGGTGTTATCTTTTAAAATCATCAATTTATGCCCCATTCCTTTTGTTGCCATTTCAGGATCTATAGGCATAGCTGAGATTTGCATGCCTTGGACTACTGAATGTATTAACCGAATAAAGCACGGGATCATACATGGTACAAACAGTAAACCCACAAATGCGCATAATATCATGAACCCTATTTTCTTCCACCAGGCTCCCCCAAATAAGTCATCCCACCAATGGTTAGTTAGTATAGAATTCCATTTCTGTACTGGTACATGCGCAACTCGTTTTATCTCCTCTGCTATTTTCATTATAGCTTCCCCATTATCATCTATTTCCAAACAACACTCAGAAGTATTCCATTTCCCACAGACACCCCCCTCTTCAGCTAAAAGATAATCTAAGGCTACCCGATTTTGGTACACTGCAGCCCTGGTCTGAGACAATTGTCTTGCTATAAGATTCAGTGCCTCAGCTGTCCGGTTGCTTATTATTTCAACCACTGCTTGCAACCGGATAATTCGGTTTAGCATATATATTGGGTACGGTATCCCCAACTTCCATCTTGGGCCCAAGTGGCTGGATCATAGTATTCAATTATCCTTTTCGCAGGCCATTCATCATCTTTCCAAGTTTGCGTTCCTCCTATGGGAGCATTTATTAAACCCCTCTTCTCTCTGTTTAAAGTTTCGTACAGAGGTTTCCCCAGATGACTCCCTTTTTCCTTTGGTAGAAGGAAAAATGCTGGTTGAATTATCCCTATTGTACAGGACCCTCTCCACCTAGGCATTAACTCATTATAAGCTCTATTCCCACATATCCAAAATAACCCATCAGGGGCTTTCCATGGTTCGTTTATATCGGTAGAGCCAGGATTCTGCCAATATCTCCTTAAATCCCCAATTTCCTCAAAGGGGTTTGCTTTGCTTTGATTCTTCCAGCATATTGTTTCATTTCCCAGACTACAATTTCGAGACCAATATCCATTAGGTGGACCTGGCCACCAAGTGGGAGGAATAGAAGTATTTGATGAATTTGCCCGCAACACTAACTTACAAGGGGTTTGTCCAACGTATTCAGTAAAATCTCGTTTACCATCATCCCTTGATATGCATATCTGCCCTATTATTAAGTGACTTAATACCCATCCTTCTGGTCTTTTTTCTCGAGTTACATGAGTTCTGTTCCATACCAGTAATCCTTCTGGGCTTACACTCTCTCCTCTCCAAGGCCACTGTTCTGCCATTTGAGACCCCCCACATATCCAGCATGATGTGACATTTAATTCCCGGGCTATCTTTTACATCAGGTCTATAAACAGGTTTTTCCCTACTGTTGGTAATTGTAATCCCTTGTCTTTTTGCCTTATTTCTTCATACCAATCACTGCTTTTCTGCACCACTTTCTGTTTCTCTTGCCTTCTTTTCAATTCCTGAGTAGCACTCTTTACTAACTCCTCCTTATACTGATCTTGCACTCCCCCTCCATCTGAATAGCCCCACATACCAGTTTGTGAAAAACAGATACTCTGTTCTCCCCTAGGGCAGGAGACAGAGCCTACACCGAGTCCACCTTTCCCTAGATTAGTTGCTACCCATAACTTCTGCCCTTGGATTTCACATTTTTCCAATTTTGTTCTATCATAACATCCAGAATTAACCTGAGTGTGATAATTGAGAACATATTGTGTCAGTCGTCCTATTCTCACGCGCTCATAGCACTTGGTACAGGGACTGGCCAGGCTAAGTTGGGAACAATAAGTCACCACTCCTAGCAAGAGGATCAGGTCCAGGTTTCTACACCCTCTGCCTCTCTGGCCTACCAGGTTGCAGCTGGCAGCCGAGTTCATCATCTTCTCGGCAGCAAGGGTAGTGTCCCCGCCTTTCCTATTTTTGCTGTTAGGTGATGACTTTTTATCGTATTGCAAACTCTTGGCCTTCACTTCCCAGGAGCAACAGGACGACACGAAATTTTATTTCTTTTTTTTTTTTTTTTTTTTTTTTTTTTTTTACACTCTACTCTTCCTATCACTGGTGGACTCTCTAAATTCCCATATACCCCTTTAGTAAATGCCTTCCATAATTTTTCACTATTCTTTTTGTATTCTTCCAGTGACTGTTAGAATTCTCAATCTAGCTTTGGTTTCCTTATCTTCTATTCTTAAATGCTTATTACACACATCACCGATCCCGTGTTAATTTCAATTTCAATTCCCCCGGTCCTTGAGTTACTTTCCAAGTTCTTTCTTCCATCAGGGGTCCTTTAACTCGAGAGGCGTGTGACCATCCTTTCTCTGCAGTCCGAACTGCTGTTTCTGTAGTTAACAAAACAAGAAAAGGCCCCTCCCATCGTGGAGTTAGAGTATCTTCTTTCCAGGTTTTAATTAGTACTTTATCCCCAGGTTGTATTTTATGAATCGGAAACCCTAAAGGCGGAGTCTGATTTAAAATCCCTTTCTCTCTCAGTTCATTTTGATTTTTGTTTACCATGATCACATAGTGTTGGAAAGATAAATCTTCAATTTCAGGAGGAGATGTTGGCATCCACTGAGTAAACGGCATGCCATACAACATTTCATAAGGGGAAAGGCCAGTGTCTGAATTAGGCATTGTCCTTATGTTCAGTAAAGCTAAAGGCAAGCACTTTATCCAAGATAATTGAGTTTCAATCATCAGTTTAGATAGTTGTTGTTTCAGAGTCTGATTCATTCTTTCTACCCTTCCGGAACTCTGGGGATGCCATGGAGTATGATATTCCCAGGCTATGCCTAAAGCAGATACTACAGCCTTTAGTATTTTAGATGTAAAATGCGTTCCCTGATCTGAATCAATGGCCAAAATCATCCCAAACCTGGGGATGATTTGTTCTAACAATATCTTGGCCACAAACAGAGCATTAGCTCTCGCTGCTGGAAAGGCTTCAGTCCAGTGTGTTAGCTGATCCACTATAACTAGCAGATATTTGTGCCGTCCCACTTTTGGAAGTTCTGTATAATCTACTTGGATCCTTTCAAAAGGTCTATATGCAGTTTTTCTTCCCCCTGCTTGGGCCCTCCTCATGTTTCCTTTATTTATCTTTTGACAAGTCATGCACCCGTGGGTGATTTGTTTCGCTAGTTCATATATCCCAAAACACCCAAAATACTTAAGAAATTGATCACCCAGTGCTCGGGTTCCCCAATGAGTTCTCTGATGCAACTGGTGTAAAATTACCCTAGCATAACTTTTTGGAACCATTTCTCTATTATCTGGTAATATCCACTTATTATTTTTAAGTTGTGCTCCTATCTTTTCTAATTCTTGCATTTCTTTTGGAGTGAATGACTTCTCTCCTGTACTTTCTGATCCTTCTTTCAGAGGCTGTAAAACAACTGGTTTTAAAGGTAACACTGCTGCTTTCCTGGCTTCTTGGTCAGCCAAATTATTCCCTCTAATTCTTAACCCTGTTCCTCTCTGATGCCCCCTTACATGAACCACTGCTATAGCTGAGGGCTCCCTCAGGGCTTGCAACACTCTGATTATTAACTCTTGGTGTACTAGCCCCTTTCCTTGAGTGTTAACAAGCCCTCTCTCTTCCCAAAGCTTTCCAAATGTGTGCACCACTCCGTAAGCATATTTGGAATCTGTATATATGGTACCTTCTTTCCCTCTTAAAAGTTTTAATGCTCGATATAGAGCAAAAAGTTCACAAGCCTGCGCCGACCACGCAGGGCTTAAAGATCCTGACTCAAGAACGCTCATAGTTTTTCCATTTACTATTGCATATCCCGATTTTCGTTTCCCGTCTACCACTCTTGAAGACCCATCAATAAAATACTTTTCTCCTTTTGTTAATTCCTCTTCTTCTAAATCGGGTCTGATTTTAGTTTGTAATTCTATCACTTGCACACAATCATGTTTAGAAGATTCAGCTACATTTCCAGATAGGAATTGTGCTGGATTCCTAGCTCCCGTTGTTTTCAGCTCTAAGCGAGGGGAGCTCAGGAGAATGGTTTCATATTTCAGCATCCTGCTATCTGTTAACCATTTCTCTGCTTTCTGTTGTAAGATCCCTCTTACATCATGTGGGGTATAAACAGTTAATTCCCCCCCAAATGTTACTTTCTTAGCTTCCTCTACCAACAAAGCTACTGCCACTAAAGCTTGTAAGCATGTGGGCCATCCTCGGCTTACAGGATATAATAATTTTGAGTAATACCCTATAGGTTTCTTGCTCCCTGCCCAATCTTGGGTCAGTACTCCATATGCAGTTTGGTTAGTTGTTTCTACAAAAAGCTGAAATGGTCTCCCTACATCAGGTAAACTTAAAACAGGGGCTGTCATCAGAGAGTTTTTTAATATTCTCAAACGTTCTTCGTCTTTGTCACTCCATTTGAGTGAGTTCATTACTAGTTTCTCATATAAAAATTTTACTTTCTCGCTATAGCCTTCTATCCACTGTCTACAATATCCTAATAATCCCAGCAATTGCCTGACTTCTCGCTTACTTTTTGGTGCAGGCAAGGCTATAATCCCTGACACTCGGTCTGGGTCTAACTTCTTCTGCCCTTTCACTAGCCAGTGTCCTAAATACTTTACTTCTGGCTCCACAAACTGCAACTTGCTTTTTGAAACCCTCAGTCCTTTTTCCCCCAAAAAATTGAGTAATCTAATAGTCCCTGTTCGCACTGCTTCTTCTTCCTTTCCAGCAACTAATAAATCGTCTACATATTGTATGAGTTTCACCCCCAAAGGTGATTCAAATTCTAACAATAATTTTTCCAGTGCTTGTCCGAACAGGTTGGGAGATTCAGTGAATCCCTGGGGCAGCACAGTCCACCTTAACTGTTGCTTTCTCCCCATGTCAGGGTCCTCCCACTCAAATGCAAAATAATTTCTACTATTTTCATCTAGAGGACAAGCCCAGAACGCATCTTTTAGGTCCACTACACTATACCAAATATTTTCGGGAGATATTTGATTTAATAACGTATACGGGTTCGCCACTATGGGAAATCGGGTTTTAGTTCGCTGGTTTACTGCTCTTAAATCTTGAACGAGTCTGTATGTCCCGTCTGCCTTTTGGATTGGCAGGATTGGGGTATTATGAGGAGACATACACGGCTCTAAGGTGCCATGTTTTAGCAACCTTTCTATTACAGGTTTTAATCCCTTTCTTCCTTCCAGGGGAATAGGATATTGGCGCACTCGAATTGGAGTGTCCGGGTCTATTACTTCTATCCTTATAGGTTCTATTTCTAATTTTCCCATGGTTTCAGGAGCTGACCACACAGCAGGATTGATCTCTGTTTCATCATTCGAGGTTAAGGTATAAATCTTTACTTTCAACTCCCCCTGCTCGACCCCTATGGTCAGCCCTAAAGCTACAATCAAGTCCCTCCCCAGCAAATTATTCTCAGCTTCAGATACTAACAACAAATCATTAAGGCAAATTTGATTTTCTGATTCTATTTCTACGTCACATAAAACAGGGACTTTGAAGGGTTCTCCCTTTGCCCCAACTACAAAAGCGGTTTTTCTACTTAATGAGCATCCTTTAGGAAGTTGCTGTACTGTGGATCTTTCTGCTCCCGTATCTACTAAAAATGTTATTTCTTCATGATAGGGGCCTATTTTAAGTTTTATCAAGGGCTCGTTAGTCGCTTTGGCCCCTAACAAATAGAGCCCCTGACACCCCTATTCATCTTCTTTAAACATTTTCTCATCTTTCTCCCTTTTTAGACACACCCGCTGTATATGCCCCTTTTTCCCACAATAATAACAAGTAGGAATGCTTTCCCGTTGACCTGTGTTAACTGATACGCTGTTTACTGGAGCTGACCTTCCCTGTGGTCTGTTCCTAGGCATCCAGTTTATTGGGGCTGCTCTCCCTCTCTGTGAATTCTGTTCTTCCCTAAGTGGCAGGTTATCTTCCTTTTTCTGGCACTCCCTCACTGCAGCTACTAAGACTTTTGCCTTTGCCCTCTGCTTTTCCTCATCCCTTCTCACATACACCTTCTGTGCTTCCCTCAGAAGCTCCTGTAATCCCCTGTCTTGCCAATCATCTATCTTTTCTAATTTCTTTCTTATGTCCCCCCAAGATTTAGCTACAAACTGAGTTTTCAATAATGTGGCACCCACAGGGGATTCGGGATCTAATCCCGAGTACATCTGTATACTCTTTCTAAGTCGTTCCAGCCAATCTGTGGGGGATTCATCCTGCCTTTGGTATTCGTTAAAGGCTTTATTAATATTTTGTCCTCGAGGGACTGCCTCTCGGATACCTTGTATAACCATTTCCCTTAAATCTATCATATTTTGTCTCCCCTGTGGGTCCTGGGAATTCCAGTTTGGTCTCTGGGTTGGCCATTTTAGGTCCCCCTGGGGTCCTTGTTGGTGTCTCCTTTCCCAATCTCGCATACCTGCCACTCGGATCATTTCCCTTTCTTCTGCAGTAAATAAAATACTCATAATAGACTGAAGTTCCTCCCAGGTATGTATATTGGGGCCTAAAAATTGGTCCAGCCCTTCTGACACACCTATTGGATCATCTAATAATTTCCCCATATCCTTTTTGAAATTCCTGACATCTCCAGTGTTTAAGGGCGCCGTTACAAACCCTATGCCCCCTACATTACCCCCCATAGGCACTTCTCTAAGAGGGTATAATTTTGCTTCACTCTCACCCTCTAGCTCCTCCTGACTCACAGTTTTACTCCTTGTCCTGCTTGAAGGGGGGGAGGTAGGAGGGGCTGGAGCTGTAGGAGCGGTAAAGATATTTTCAGCAGGAGATGGGGGTTGCCCGTGATACGGTGGAGGCAAAGCCTCTAACGGATCCCAGGAACTTTTCTCATCCTCTTTTTTCTTGAGAGCATACAATCCTATCATTTTTGAACTACCTCTCCAGCAGGCAGCATAATCCATTTCCTCCTGACAAAAAGGTTCTTTACCATTTACATATAAATTTAGAACCTGACACGTCCAATCATCAAAAGTTCCAAAAATAGGCCAGTATATGTGATCAGGTCTAATTTCCTCCTTAGTCCATTCTACCATACAATACTGAATCATTTTCTCTTTACTCTTACATTGAGTAAACTTCTCCTCATCCCAAAATTCTAGCATAACCCCCAAGGGACTGTCTGGGGGTATTTCTGGTAGGTTGCTCCCTTTCAGCCTCTTGGGCCTCCCTCCCCTGGGATCCCGAGAACCTAGGGACTTACTTTTTCCCTGGCCCATCCCAAATGGTGCTTCTTTCACTCTTTTGTGCTTTCGCTTCGTCCCTTCAGTGGCCAAGTCCCTCGCGGGAAATTGGAAACGCACTTAGAAGGACTCCGCACTCGCTTCGTAACTACGTTACGTCTCACACATTCAGCACACAAGCACCAATAACACCACCCGACCCGGCAGTACTCACAGTCCGCTGTTCCTGCTGGGGTCTTCGTGCACGTTGAATTACGGGTGTACTGCAGTAATTCTCCGGGAGCTCAATTCTTTTGCTTATGCTTTAATTTTGAATAACGTTGGTAGCTCTCCGCACACCCAAATCCAAGGGCCACTATTAAAGTGGGGCGCCTCCCTTGAACCTGAGGTAACAGCGAGCTATCCAAGGTTATCACGTCGGAGTCACCAATTGAAATAAATAACTTACGCTTTTTCTATGGATAAATAACATTTAATCCAATTTCTTGTATTCCTTAAACATGTGTTCATTAGAGCATAAGCAAAACAGCGCTGGGTGCGCGGGGGATTCACTCCGCCCAACACGCACACCTTAACAATAAGAAGTGTGCTTAAATACAGTATGGCATTACATATTCATAATGACCCCAGAAACGCCTATACATATTCATGACCTTTCCCGCTTTTTATTAAAATGAGTCTCAGATAACCATTTACATATTCCCCTCCTTGACCCTCCCCTGTTGCGCCTGCGCAGTGTCACTTGGTGAATTTGAGGAAGGGTCTTTAGGGGTCTTTGGATGAAGGCTCCTTCAGCTTCGTCACAGTGGACTTTTTACCTTTGGCTCATTAGGAGGAACTGGTTGGAATCCAAGCTACCAAACCGACTGGAACCAGACTGGTGCCTCCTTCTTACTGTAAATCTTGGCTATCTTGTCTCCTCAAGGTTGCACAGCTGGTTCTGTAAAACTTCTTATCTCGGCATTTAATGAAGTCCTACTTTTTTTAGCACAAGTAGTTACATACAGCTCTAAACTAGATATTAATAATGTGGTTTAAAATGTTAGCTTGTTAGTAGGCCCTTATTACATAGTTGCTTAACCCTTAAAATGTTAGTTCCCAATATCAATATAACTTCCTAAACAAGCTTCATAACTTTTTACATAGAACTTAACCACCTTTCCCTTTTCCAAATTCAGGGTCCGTGCCTCATTTGGTTATACCTGTAAACATTAAACATCTTTGCACGAATCACAACTGCATTTTTCACAGTGCAAAGTCGTTAAAACGACAATTTCAAATTACAGTGGATCAGGTCAGGAGCATTCTTATGTCCTGCCCTGATTGCCAACAGTTGGCACCTGTGCCATCCAGAGAGGGTGTTAATCCAGGAGGGATTACTGCCAATGAAGTACGGCAAGGGTTAAAGAGCCTCTTTGCCGACTTTTCGGTATCATTTTCTGGCGATGAGGATGGGATAATCTGCCTGACCTCCCGTGGTCCCCAGGATCTCTGGACCTTGTGCCGGCACCGGGGAATTCCCGGAAGTGACCACAGATCCTCGGACCAGCTCAGGACGTGGGTAAAACCCCATCAATGAGATAAGGCACTTTCATTGTCTGGTTGGGTTGGCACGCTGCCTGCGCGAGACGTGGGCGACACCAGCGCGTTGGGTCTGCGCATTCGCGTCTGCGCATTTTGGTAAACTGGGGAACTTAAAAAAAGAAAGAAATAAAAAATTAAAGAGAAAAATGAGAAAACAATAAAGAAAAGAGAAAAACGAGGGAATAGTAATTTGGTAAAGGTACCTTTAGTGATTTTGCTGTTTGTGCCTTAGCAATTGTATAATTGTTTGTGTCTTTAGTGGTTTGTTGTTGTTGTTACTTGTGTCTTGGGTGATTTTATAGTCCAGTACTTACGGTTCACCAATTGTCTGTTAATGTGATTGTGAAGTAGGTAGTGGACAATCGACAGGAGGATTCGGGAGAAATCCCCCCCGGGCTGTATTTTCTGACATTGGAAAAGGATCGTTTGCTGTTCAACAGGGAGTCAACCAGGGAGAATCTGATTGAATATTGTAATTAATGGCGGCCACTGTAAATAATATTAATATGCTGCACAGGTCTAGGTGGGTATACTTTGAGATGTGTAGTATAATAATGCGCTACATGTAATAGATAATAATATATCTATTTTAAATCATATATTGCGTATTACATAAGGCATATTACACAATACATAGTGTTACTTATGCATTGTCTTTATCCCCTTCAGATCCATTTGTTTTGAAAAAGGATAATCAGGGAAAGAAATGGAAACCAGTAAAAGGTTTGTTGAAGAACAGATATTGGTGTAGCATACACAGAGAACATGAGATCAAAATTGTCCCTCGGTCAGTCCAGGGTGGACGATTTAGACTGTATTTACCGTTGTAAAAACAAAGCTTTCCCCCCTTAATTTTTCTCAGGTGTGGTAATTAGAATTAATAGAGATATTGGAGCCCGTCCTAGCTAAACTGGAAAAAAGACAGCAGCCATGTGTATCTTTAAATAAAGATTAAATCAAGCCTGCTGGCTCATTATCTTTAAGTGTTTTACTGTGATCACCTCCTTCCCAAGGTTTTGTGTCTGTCGTATCAAGGCCTGACACCCACGGCCACAGTGGATGAATCACCATGGGCACAACACCAGGAACCCGCCTGTTTGTGTCCAGGATATCCACTCCAGCAGACACGTTTTAGTAAATGAGCACATCATGGAACTGAAAAACCATCTAATTGTGTCATTATACACATTCACTGCTCTTTTTTCTACTTTATACCCGTTGTAGCTTTTTAAAATTAAACAGTTTGAAAAGGGTTTCTGTTTTGGCTCTGCACACGGAGCCTGATTTTCCTTCTCTAGGGCCTTTCACCAGGTTCACCACACTCGTGTGATCATTGCGCTGCACGTGGGCAAAATCAGCCGTGCCCTGTGTTTCTCCTGTAAAATAGTAAGAACGCTAATATAATCGTGCCAGGAACTGCCTTCCCAGGGAATATTTGAAGGAACCCACTGCTAATGTATTTTTAATTGGTACTTGCGTTACGGATTAGATGCAACAAAAATCCATACTTTCTTTTATCCTTTGCTATACAGGAGGTGGTTGAACTTTTCTATAGCAGATTCAATCAATTGTTGTAGAGCAATGAAATAAATAACTTAGGCTTTTTCTATGGATAAACAACGTTTAATCCAGTTCCTTAATTGTATTCCTTAAACGTGTTCATTAGAGCATAAGCAAAACAGCGCTGGGTGCATGGGGGATTCGCTCTGCCCAGCATGCACACCTTGAAACAATAAGAGGTGTGCTTAAATACAGTAAGGTGTTACATATTCATAATGACCCCAGGAACGCCTGTACATATTCATAACCTTTCCCGCTTCTTATTAAAATGAGTCTCAGAGAACCATTTCCATAGTCTCCTCCTTGACGCTCCCCTGCTGCGCCTGCGCAGGGTCACTTGGTGGCTTTGAGGAGGAGTCTCTAGGGGTCTCTATGGGACTCTATGGTTTCTATGGGTCTCTGTGTTCTCTATGGGACTCTATAGTTTCTATAGGTCTCTGTGGTCTCTATGGGACTCTATTGTTTCTGTGGTTTCTATGGGTCTTTATGGGACTCTACGTATCTCTATGGTCTCTATGGGTCTTCATGGAACTCTACAGATCTCTATGGTCTTTAAGGGCTCTATGGTCTCTATGGGTCTCCCAAGCTGCCAAGTCAACTGAAACCAGACTGGCGCCCCTTTTGCTGTAAATCTTGGCTGTCTTGTCTCCTCAAGGTTACAGCCGGTGCTGTAAAACTTCTGATCTCGGCATTTGATGAGGTTCTGTTTTTTCTTAACACAACTGGTTACATGTGGCTCTAAACTAGATACTCATTATGTGGCTTCAAGTGTTAGTTCGTTAGTAGGCCCTTATTATGTGGTTGGTTAACCCTGAAAATGTTAGCTCCCTCTATCAATATAACCTCATAAGCAAGTTTCAGAACTTTTTACATAGAACTTAACCACCTTTTCCTTTTTGTAGGTTCAGTGCCCGAGCCTCATTTGGTTGTATCTGTAAACATTAAACATCTCAGCACGAATCACAACTGCATTTCTCACAGACAGAAGTGCCTGAACTCCACAGCTTGCCTGGCAGTGCAGAGAGCAGGAAGTGTGGTGAGTCCTGGGCCCTTGGGGACATTTCACCCTGTTTTGTGTCCCAGTCCCTCCCTGCTCCCTCCTCTTTCCTACTGTGCCCTTCTTCCTCTTCATCTCTTCTCCCTCTGTCCCTCTGCTGCTTCCTCACCTATTCCTCCACCCTTCTGAATCTCTGTGCAGGGTTTCTCGTATCTCCCTCTCCGTACCCACCCCTCTGTGTTCTCACCATCCCTGGTTTCTCTTTGTCGTCATTCTTGTCTGTTGCTCTGTCCTGCTCCGTGCCCCATCATTTCTCACTGTATCCCTCTGTCCTGCTCCCTGCGCCTGTTCCTGCCCCTCTTCTTTTTCACTCCCTCTCCATCTTGCTGCCCACCCCAGGATTTTTTCCCAATCTCTATCATACCCCCAACCCTTATTGTTCTTTCTCTCTCCTGCTCCCTCTCTGTCTTTCTGCCTGTCTTCCCTTTCCCTGCTGCTTCTTTCTCCATCTCTGTCCAGATTACTGCCCCTTTTCCTTCTTGATGTCTTTCTGTCCCGTTTGTCTTTCTGTCTTCCTTGCCTGTTCCCGGCCCCATCCCTTCTCACTATATCTCCCCTGTCCAGCTGGCTCTGCCTTTTCTTTGTCTTCTCTTCCTCTTTCCTGCTCCTCAGCCCTCTTTTCCTCTTCCTCCAGCTCATTGCTGCATGTTTTCCCTTTCCAGTCTCTTCATTTTGATCTGAACTTTGCTTTGTTTCTCAGTCCCTTTGTTCTGTTCCCTGCCTTTCTTTTTGTCTCTCCATCTGTACATCCCCCTCCCTGTCTTTCTCTACCCCCTTCCTGCTTCTCCTCCTCCCCACTCCCCATCCCTCTGTCCTGCTCCTCAGCCCTGCTGTTTCTTCCTCCCTGTCCCATCATGGCTCCTTGTCCCTTTTTGCCTTGATCTCTCCATCTCTCCATCCTTTTCCCTGTGTGTTTCTTTCTCTCTGGGCTCCTCTGTCTTCTCTCTTGTCTCATTTGTCTCTTTCGAGTCCTCTGTCCTTCTCCCCAGCAGCTTCAACTGAATGATCAGGTGTCCGTGCACTCTGGTGTTTCCTCATCCCTGCCCTGGGGAAGATCTGTGTCTGTAGGGCTGGGGATCATTTAGGAGCTGGTGTCCTTGTGCAGACGGCAGAGCCGGGTGCAGTTGTGGCAGAGGTTGTTCTCAGCTGCTGCTTATGCAGCTTGTTGGAAGAGCGGCTGGGGGCTTCTTTGGAAGGGAGGTTTCTTGTTCTGTGCTTACTGCTCCTTGGCACCCTGCACAGGAGCGCTGTTGGGATCTGCAGGGATGAGTGGGAGCTGCTGTGACTCCTGGTGAATGTGAACTCAACTTGTCCTGATGGCCTCGAATGAAACCAGACTGACTGTAGATGGTTTTCTTCCCAGATCCCGTTCCAACCTCCGTGTTCAGCGCTAAAGAACAAGAGACCTTGTGCTCTTTTCCAGATGTCAGTGGCCGCAAATCAGCTGAGAACATCCTGCCTTAGGTAACGGGCAGGTGATCTGTGATCAGGGCTGTGGACTTGAATGGCCGTGCTTTCATGAACGTTTTCTGGTCTTGCCATTTCACAACCCTTCCTTCTCCTGGAAATTTAAGATGGCATTTCTTATCCTGAGGTTCAGACGGGAGTTGGACTTACTGTTGAACGGCTGATATAATGTGCTCCCTGAGGAGCACATCTTGCTTTTTTGTTGTTGTTTTCCAACACCATCTGAACTTTGGTCAGCAAGAGGAAGAGTGGTGACAGAGTCTGTTATCTGAGAGTAACGTGTTCCTGTACCTTTCCCGTCATTCTGTGGTGAAGGATTCCTTCTCTTGCAGAGAGGACTGCAAGACCCGCTCCTGTCAGGTGGGACTTTGCCTCCAAACGTGGCGCAGCCTCTTCCATTGTGACATCACCCACTGCCATTGACGTCACAAAGCAGCATCAGCGCTGAGGTCGGCACAGCAGGGTATAAGACCAGGGGTCTCCCTGCGCCTTGGCCACTCTCGATCTTGAGGGAACTGAGATCGCAGAGTTTTTGGCTCACTCCAGAGCGAGCGAGATGCTTGTTACCTGCACCTCAGCAGGTACCCAGAGACACCCAGAGATGGCTGAACGTCTGAACGGGTATGTTGGGAATATTTTCTGCTCCCTTCCCCAGGTGTGTTTTCCACCTCGTCAGCTGGGGTGGGTGGATGGTGGACAGGAGAGGAACACGAGGGCAGCCTGAGAGCTGGGTCTGGAGCTGCTGGAAGGCAGCAGCCGCCTTTCAGTCTCTTCATGAACGTGAGGGCTGGGCCCAGAAGCTTTTGATCTCTGCAGAATGAGGGACAGCTCCATTTTGGATGGGACAGAGAGAGTCCCAGGGGTGGCCAAGATACAGCCTCCCGCAGTAATTGTGAGAGCTCAGCTCCGTCCTGTATTGTGCTCTGCAGGGTGGGTTCTGTCCCTGAGCCTGCTTGGTTTTCCTCTCCACAGGGACCAGAAGGACACCAGCGTGTCCTCTGTTGGCCGTGGGTCTGAATTGTGTTCCTGACAGAGGAGGTTTCCTTGGGAAACCTGGTCAGCTCCTCACCAGGGCTCTGCCTTAGGAAAGGGGCCCAAAGTCCTCAGAGGGGTGCAAGGAGTTCTCTAGGAGAACAAAAGGGATTGTTTATTCCTGATGAGTGTACACTGTGAGCCTGTTGAGAGCCTCCTGGAACAGGCAGGAGGAATTTCCCCCTTGCAGAGCGGTGTGTGCTGTGTCTTGGCAGATCAGGCTCAGGGCAGCAGGGCCCAGACACCTGAGGGTTTCTTTGGCGCTTCCTTGGTTGCCCGTTGCTTGCCAGCACGCATTGACATTCAGCCCTCCCTCCCTCTTTACCCGGTCTGCATTTGTCTCCCTTTCTGCCAAGAGAAGGGCCGAAGATAACCCGGCTGCTAAAGAAACGCTGCGAGAGGGGAGACACACACCCCTGGCAGCTGTTGGACTGTAGGGGCACAGGCTGAACCTTCTCTTGCGAGGGTGGAGAACAGGAGCAGCACAAGTGCCGGTCGGATGCTGGGCAGGAGAAACAGGCGTTTGTTATGTCCCTTCCATTTCCAGAAAATCCCTGTTCAGCCCCACAGACATGAAATGTGGACAGAAGTCCTGTTGCACTTCCTGCTCTTAGTCCAGAGTCAATCTTGAGCCCTTTGTCCCTAAGGAAACAATCTTTGCTGTGACAAATCCCCCACTGGTGCAGCTGGTGACACCTCCAGCAGTGACTGGAGCTGGTGCAGGACCAAGCCAATGCACACGGCAGGAACGCCAGGCTCAAGGGCTGCAGTCCCTGCTGCTGCTCTCCGGTCTGCTGCTGATCTGCACGGGAACCGCCAGCTTCACCAGCCTTTTCTTTATCTGCTCTGCAGGAAGATGAAGATGCTGAAGGCATCGACCCTGGTGCTGCTGCTTGGTCTCTTCTGTTTTGGTGAGTCTCTGCAGATCTCCGACCTGAGGGCGGTCCTTTAGGAGGTACTCGGGGCTCCATCCTGCCCTGTTCCGCTGTGAGCAGAGGAGCTCAGCCAAGAGCAGAAAGTCCCCACAGAGCTGTGCCAGTCCCTGCTCCAGCGGGACGGGTGTGGGTGAGGAAGGGCTGAGTTGCCTTCCCCAGGAGGGCTGAGCCAGTTCTCTTCAGCCCAGGGAGAGGCCGTGGCTGAGCTCTCCTGCCCCAGGGGCTGAGAATCTTCCGCAGGACAAGGAGCACAGTCCAGGGCAGGGAACGTCCATCTATTGCAGAGCCCATACGCCATGACGGCCACTGTCAAAGGCAACAAGAGACAACTATGGCACTTGGGAGAGACACAGAAAGGGGAGAAGGTAGCCTGAGGCATAGCCCAGCCTTAGACCAAGTTCTAAGCTCTGGTGTGTGTCTGACAGGAGTTTACCATGTGGGACGACTTGGCGTCTTAACCTGGAACACTGCAAAAGAGTTAGGAGACCTGAGCGAAACCCCGTCCCTGCCCGTCCAGCTCCGTAAGCTTCAGGAACAACTTTATCATGTGCGCTGGAGTGCAATGGATGTTGCTGAGCTGGCTCTACAAGAAGGATTGAAGCAGGCAAAGGTCCCAGGCTTTGCCGGATGGGTAAGGGCACAAGGCAGAAGGATCTGCTCAGGGGTTTTATCCTCCCTCCAGCACGTATCCTACTCCATTCCCTGTCACAGCCAACAGGCTGGTGCTGCTGGAACAAGTGCTGTCATGGCCACGCTTCCTTTTCCTGTTGATCCACATGTCCTTATGGGGGAGAGAGAGCGTGACGGGAATGACAGCTGTCTGAGTCGAACCTTCCTCTGCGCCCAGATCTCGGGTTCTCCTCAAGGGAGGACTGGAATTAAAGAATGGTCCCAGCAGTGCAGAGTTAAGCTGGGCCTATCTCATGCCCAGAAGGCTTGTCTATCCGTGCTTCCTGGCCTGGGGCCTCTCCACAGGAACAGCCCCTTCCCGCAGCTCCAGCATTCAGAGCACTGGAGTGAGCAGCCCTCCCTTTCTGATCCCGTCAATCACAGCAGAGCAAACTTGGGAGGCTTCCAAGCAATTTGGTTGTTCCTTCCATCTGAGATCGGCCTTGTCCCCATTCACCTTGGCTGGCCTTGCAGGGGAGCTGCTTGCCCCATTCGTTTTCCTTCTAACAGGCACTCTCCTTTGTGTTCCTTCCCAGGCTGTTCAGGAGATCATCAATCAAGCTTTGGAGAAGCTGGAGGAAATCCACGTCCTGATGCCGGATTATGCCCTCAAATCAGCAGGTGCCGTGACATTTTACATACAAACCAGTTCCAATGCGCTTCCTGTCCAGATTGACAAGATGGGCCCTAAAAGTGCCCCCACTGACAGAGCCTGTAACGGGCCAGACCCCGTGGGAAGCACAGAAAGGCTGGTTCACATTCTTGCCTATTTCCACGGCCAAATACGACAGTTTGATGACTCCTTGCTATGTGTTCCAGAGGGGTCATGCCATCAAGACAAAGGGGAACCCACTGTAGGGCATGGATGACAACTGAGAAGCCTTTTTCAAGTCAACAGTGTAATATTCCTCCTGACACTGCCTGGTGATCATGCTCATGTTTTAATTTCCAGGGGCTGCCGTCATTCTTTCCAGGACTTCTCCATCCCTCCGGACTGACAAAGCAAAGGTGTTCCTGTATTCCCTGTCAATAATGGATTACATGAGGACCCCTGAGCTGATTCTGGAGGTAGGAACACCAAGAAGCAGTAAAACAAAGGTCAGGAGAATGAACCACACATGCTGCTCAGAGTTGCCTTCCCCTGTCCTTACTCCTTGAAGCTTCTCCTGCCTCCTTCTCACATGGACCTGCTCTCCTCCTGTGTCTCCCTGCTGAGTATTTCTTGTCCTTTCAGCCAGAAAATCATCCTGGAAACTGCTGGCCCTTTCCAGGAAGTCAAGGACACGTCTTCATCAAGCTGTCCATGCCGGTCATTCCCAGAGCCGTCACCATGGACCATGTCTCAGAGACAGCGTTCCATGGAGAAAGTATCTCTGGAGCTCCCAAGGACTTTGCTGTCTACGTAAGTGACTTCTCTAGTGTGGGGGGCTGGGGTTGCACGGCATTTCTAAGCAGGGGATGAAGATGGGTCAAAGATTTTGGTGGCCTGAAGCTTTCTTCTGTCTCTCAGAAGAAACAGGCTCCTTGGTGTTGCTTCCTTCCCATTGTATTCCTCTTTTATTCAATGTACCACTCAAAAAAAGGCTTCTGGGGCAAGATGCTACTCCAGGAGCCACAGGGAAAAGGAGCTGGACAGTGCATGGTCTTAAACCTTTTTGGCTTCCAACCCAAGTGGGATTTGTGATCCTCAGGTTACCTCCCTCTCACTGGGAGCATCTGCTCCTTTTCTGACTGCCAGCTTGGACTCATTGAGTAGGCAAGTGTGATGTGCTGCCCAGCTGCAGCTTCAGGTCTTTTCGTTGTGCTCATCATCCTTGGACTCCGTAGCTGAAATAACCCCGTACTTCACTGACTGAAGTTCAGTCTCCCATGGTGCACCAGACGGTCTGTTTTCTCCACCCATCTTTCTGTAGGGCTTCAAGGAAGAACACGAGGAGCAGGGAACGTTCCTGGGACACTTCACTTTCCTGGCGGCGCTGAATCCCAGTCAGACCTTCCAGCTGAAGGTATGGGGACAGAGAGGGAGGAGAACTGCAGGAGAGGAGGAGAAATGCGGCTGGATGGGGAGAGGCTTCCCCGCCAAAGGGTACAGGCAGCCCTGTCCTTGAGCGAGTGCCACGCTGCCTTTCTTCTGCTTCAACTTCCTGGTGGCAAATGCCTGGATTGCTGGTCTTCTCTTTCATTTTGTGTTTAAACTTCAGTGCTTAGAAGCGCCACAGTTGAAGCTGGAATCAGCTTGACTGTCTGGACCCCAAGTGCACACAAGCAGCCACATCCCGTAGGATGCACGACTGCTGTTCTGCCAGTTAGAGACCAGAAATACTGGGCTTCCTGAGGGTTCAGTTGGTGCTGGCAGTGAGTAGTGACAGGGAGGACGTTCTGTTTCCGTGGCTTTCTAGAGAAGGCAATGAGACGTTATACTGACACCAGCCCTGGGTCTTCTGACTGTGGAAGCCTGTGCCCCAAAGCAGGCGAGAACTTTCCAGTGTATTTGCTGAGGCATCTGGTAGCTGCTTCTTCCTTGGCTGTTCTCGTGGCCCAATGGGGTAGAGCAGGGTAAGAACGTCTTGACCACGACAGGTCAAAGCCCCCGCGGGGCAGCAGGAAGGAAGCTGCTGATCGAGGCCGTTGGTGCGGCACTTCTGTCAGTGCTCACGTGCCAGAGAGGAAAAGGTGACTCATTTCTTCTTGTCATTGCAGAACGAGCTCTCTGGGGTCGTGAATTACATCAGGCTGCAAGTGCTGAGCAACTGGGGCCAACCGGACTACACCTGCCTGTATCGGTTCAGGGTACATGGTGATCCGCCCAAAGATGGGGGAGACATGGCAGTTTCATCTATCAATAAATTCCATTAGTTTTCACCCAGTCGAGTTCCATTCTGCTTTGCCTGTGACACTGACTGGTCCTCCCTGAGCTCACTGGAGCTCCCCGTCCTTCTCTAAACCCACCAGCTTATGGGAGACGTCAGGAGTCCACAGCAAGGTTTTCCTAATTAAAAGAAACTGGAAAACTCCGTAACAAATCTGCAGAAAGCCTGGCATCCACACACTTGTTGCCTACACAGGAACATCAGCAAGGCCCTGCCTGGACACCAGAGATTAAATTAATGGACAGGTTTCCTGTGGAGGAAGCAACTAAGGATCGACTGAGTGGAACCATCTGTTGTTATCTGTTTTCGCAAGAGGCAGATGCTGCTTCAGCTTCCATCTTTCAGTCTGTTGCCGATGAGAAAATGGAAGTGTGTTTTTTTATAAGAAGGAAACCTTAATAGGAAAGTTGGTTCATGGACTTTTTTGCCTCTCTGGGCATCTATGGACTTAATAGCCCGGGAACCGTTACAGAGTGTTTAGCAAAGCAACCCCAGGACACTTAAGAGATCCCATACCCACACGAGTCTCTCTTTTCTTTTGACCCGAGCTCCCCAAGCCACGAGGCAGGAGCAGGCAGGGCAGTCGTGCGCTCGGGCCGCACCAGGGAGGAGAGAGCAGGACCAGCGCTTGGCAGCCGCGGCTGGGAACAGCAATTTGTGCTCTGAGCTGGGGCTTAGTCCATGTGCAAGCCCAGCACAGGTCCAGATACCAAACTGAGGGTGTCGGTTCACCCCCGGTGCCACACACACAGCACCTTCTTCCATCGCCTCCTCTTGAGCTGTTTTGCAGCCCCTTCCAGCTCAGCCCAGCTCAGACACCTGCACTCTGGCTCAGGGCTGCCTGGGGCTGGTGACCGTCGGGGCAGCAGCAGGAACTGCTGTGACCCTGGTTGTGGGGCTCTCCCTGGGCTGAGCCTCGGGCCCAGGGCTGCTGAACTGGGCCCTGGTGGGGGCCAGGGGTGCTGAGGTCAACAGGTCCCCCCGGTGTGTCCGTGCTGGGAGACACCTGCTCCTGCAGCACCCCTGGTACTGATCCCGAGCCTGGTCCATCCTCACCCAGAAGCACACTTTAGTTTGTTTTTTTTCTAAAACTGAAGATAATTCACAGAATCACAGAATCAACTGGGTTGGAAAAGACCTCAGAGATCATCCAGTCCAACCCTTGGTCCAACTCCAGTCCATTGATTAGATCATGGCACTAAGTGCCATGTCCAGTCTCAGTTTAAAAACCTCCAGGGCCAGTGAGTCCAGCACCTCCCTGGGCAGCCATTCCAATGCCTGACCACTCTCTCTGCAAAGAATTGCTTTCTAATCTCCAGCCTCAATTTCCCCTGGCAGAGTTGAATCCCATGGCCCCTTGTCCTATTGCTGATGCCTGGAGAAGAGACCAATCCCCACCTGGCTAGAACTGCCCTTCAGGTAGTTCTAGAGAGTGCTGAGCTCAGCTCTAAGCCTCCTCTTCTCCAGACTAAACAAGCCCAGCTCCCTCAGCCTCTCCCCATAGGCCTTGTGTTCAAGTCCCTTCCCCAGTCATGTTGCTCTTCTCTGGACCCGCTCCAGCACTTCAATCTCTTTCCTGAGCTGAGGGGCCCAGAACTGAACACAACACTCCAGGTGTGGCCTCCCCAGTGCAGAGTACAGGGGAAGGATCACTGCCCTTGTCCTGCTGACCACGCCAGTTTGGATACAGGACAGGACACCATTGGCCTTCTTGGCCACCTGGGCACACTGTTGGCTCATGTTGAGCTTCCTGTCAATTAGTCCCCCCAGGTCCCTTTCTGCCTGACTGCTCTCCAGCCACTCTGCGCCCAGCCTGGAGCGCTGCAGGGGGTTGTTGTGGCCAAAGTGCAGCACCCGGCACTTGGCCTTGTTGAACTTCAGCCCATTGGAATCGGCCCATTTTTCCAGTCTATCCAGATCCCTCTGCAGAGCCCTCCTGCCTTCCAGCAGGTCGACACTCCCTCCCAACTTGGTGTCATCAGCAAATTTGCTGATGATGGTCTCAATCCCCTCATCTAAATCGTCAATAAAGATGTTAAACAGGACTGGACCCAACACTGACCCCTGGGGAACACCACTAGTGACTGGCCGCCAGCTGGATGCAGCCCCAGTCACCAGCACTCTCTGGGCCCGGCCCTCCAGCCAGTTCTTAACCCAGCGTAGAGTACACTTGTCCAAGCCACGGGCTACCAGCTTTTGCAGGAGTATATTATGGGAGACAGTGTCAAAGGCCTTGCTGAAGTCCAGATAGACCACATCCACGGCTTTCCCCTCATCCACCAGGTGAGTCACCTGATCACAAAAGGAGATCAGGTTGGTCAGACAGGACCTGCCCCTCCTAAACCCATGCTGGCTGGGTCTGATCCCTTGTCCATCCTGAAGGTGCTGTGTGATTGCATTCAGGATGATCTGCTCCATAACCCTGCCAGGCACCGAGGTCAGGCTGACAGGCCTGGAGTTGCCAGGCCTGGAGTTGCAGCCCCTTTTGTGGACTGGGGTAAAAATGAAATATTTTATGCTTTAAAGTGTGTGTACAGCATATTTCAGTTAATTCTGAAAGTTTTGTTGCACAGTTCATTTAGTTCATCACATAGTTCTGCTGCCCTGCTCAAGTGGCAAAATCTCCAGATCAAACTCAGACTGAGCCCTCGAGCAGCCAGCAAACAGCTGAACCATCTAAGGATCCGGCTTTCACACGGAAACAATTACTTTCTAGAATGCATGAGTGTTGCTGTTGACATTAAAAGTCCTCTGAAAGTCCAAAGTAAAACTGATAGTATCTATTCCTTTTAGTAATTGTGCATTAAATATAGTCTGTTAAAATAATTCCAATTACCAAATTTTCAGAACAGATAAAATTTATTTAAGACCTTTATACGTGACCATGCAGAGCATACTTTTTTAATTTCCATTTCCATCAGTTCTGAAATGTTACAGTGTACTTCCTGCATCTTATTTTTTGAATTTGCCACTTTTTCATCTTTAGATTTTCCAGTTATTTTTCTTGTAAACTAACACACTCATTACATCTCTTTCTCACGTCTACATATCGTTCTCCTTTGTTATTTGCTTCCAAGTCTTCTTGGATCCTCTGTAAAAATAGAAATACATAACTTTTTGTACATAATTCATTAGAGCAAAACTATATACTGTTTCAGAAACATTTTAAAAATTAAACTTTCAGCAGGTCTGGAAGCAACAGGGAAAAGCAATCATCCTACTGTAATTCAGCCGTGCTTGAAAATGTCCTGCTCAAGTTTTTTCTCTCTAAAACCTGCCCAAGCAGGTACGGTACTTGCACAAAGAACCCAAATACAGCAGCAAACCTGGTGGAGGGATTTCACAAGGTGGTTTTAGGTTGGTTGTATCTATATGGTGCCTCAACAGAATTTGTATCTCAGACTGGAATCAGAAGGCCTAACACAGAATATGGAACTGCCCTGGGTAAACTCATCCTGACAGCTGGGTCACCTGGGCTTTGAAACACAAAGTCACAAAGCTGCACTTTTCTGAGCCACCCGCTTTGGACTGATCTCCTAGAGCACGCTCCTACTCTCCAAAAACTAATGGGACCATCCACAAAAAGTGCTGCTGACCATCTGCTATAGAACAGAGTACCAGTGAAACGAGGAACTCAAGAAAGGGCCGTGCTCAACAGCGTTCAGACTTCACCTCTTTGCCCTTTCAGGGGAGAACTTTCAGTGAAAGCCAGAAGGCCAAGCTTGCAAGAACTATAAGGACACTCTGCTAGTCCACATTTCAAACTGCGCAACTGCAGAGCAAAGTCCCCGTAACATCTGTGGGGAACACGGAGGTGGGAGATAAGAAGGAAGCGTCGCAATGAAGCACGGAGTGCAGACCAAGGCTCTGGCCATTCCTACAAGGGACATGAGATAGAGACTCTAAGGCTTTGCTTTCATCTCTGTAATACTGTAAAACATCAGACATCACGGGTTACTTATACAGTCAAAATTACACGTCTGCAAACAAACAAAGTATTCTCTGTTCTTTCAAATGACTCAGAATTGCTTAGAATCTTGTGGATTTTGGCAGCAAAAGCTTTCAGACCAATTTTACATTTTCTAGGTGGGGAGAGATGTTGCTTTTGCAAAAAAGAATTAATCGTACAAATATCTATCAAACAGTTCCCCGAATGGTTGTTTTAAACTTACCGTATGCATTTGCACGTGGATTTCTTTTCCTCCAACGTGGTGCATTGTAAAATCCTGAAGTATATTTGTCTGTGGAATAAACATCACCATTGTTTCTTAATTTCAGCTCCAATTTCAGGAAGGACTCTCTAAGTCTGATATGTGAATTAAATACTCTATCAGTTGAAGTATCAATGAGAGCATCAAGTGAATCACACATCATCTCTGAAATACAAGCCAGTGTTAAATACAGACTTTCTCCAGTACTTTATAGATCATGTGTAATCTTGCAGCGTTTCCTCAAGCTCACGGGATCTTCCAAAGGAGGCGATTCTGCCACGGACACCTGCGCCTCGAACAAAGTCAATATTCTTGTGTTGAAAATCTTCCCAAAGGCACCAATTGCTTTTCAGTTAAACAAATCCATAATCCAATCTCCTCTTTTATCCCTGCTTGTGCAAACACTCGATATAAGGCAATGGGAGGTTTTTGTGCTGGGCTGCTGACTGTGCATCAGAGTAAGCTGCCCAATGACTGTTTCCTGTGAAATGTGGCTAAAAATATGAACTCTCTTGTTTTCTATTAATTCCATCTTAATTACATTAATTCAAATCATTAATTGCAAAATAATCCTACAATTTTCAGTTTAAACACAACAGGTAAGCATTACCATAGCTTTCTGTTTGGGTCGAAAATCTTCTATTTGTGTCAAGCTGATTCTTTGGTTTGGAGCATTTCCCACCATATGGCTCAGGTGCTGCTGAAAAGAAAATTGGCAACAGTGGGAATGGTGGTTGTTATGACAAAAATTAATAATGTTTTCTCTGTAATCTCTGTACCAATTTGTCTGCATTTAGCCAAAACAAACATTAAAAGAAAACAAACAAACCCAAACCAAATACACACAAGTATTAATGCCAAGATGTGGCAGTGATGTTGAGATTCATTTGATTTAACTGTATTCATGGTAACATAGCAGAGAAACTCTCTTAAGGAGGTTCTTTTTATTGAAAATTCAAGATAGGGAGGCATCTCAACATGGAGATTCAACTCAGCTTAAACGAGATGACTGAAACTGGTAAGATGAAATAACTTTCTTCACTTATGATTATTGAAATTATTTACCACCAAATTTCTACATAAAGTGACAGATTAGATAGTTAAAAATAAAGTGAAAGATGTAAAATTATGGTCACATCTGAAACAGATTTCCAAAAAGAAAGATACAGGACTTTGAATCCCACCCGTAGGCTCTTGTCAGATTTATGACACAGTACATCCTATCAAGAGGACAGTAGAAAGACGGAAAAAAGATGAATGAAAATATCGCCATGAATGAATGGAAAGAGAATGAATTCAGTCCCCTGTCCAACATTAAAAATACAATAATAGCAAAAATAATAAAAATTGACAAAAAATAGGTATCAGAAGTTTGGATAAGACCAACCTCCATGATTTTCCAAGATAAAAAATAATACTAAATATTGAAAATAATAAATCAATCACAATCAAACCCACCTGTAGATCCATTGACCTTTGGTTCTTGGGTGGCATTCACAGTGCGGTAGAAAACATATGTTGATCTTCGAGGTTCCAAAGAATCAGAATCAGTCTTTCTGCTGGTAGCTCTCACATAAGGAACAGAAGAAGCAGTTTCATCATCCTTATTTTTACGCCTTTGTTGGTAACTTGGTTTTCCATTGGGATCTGAAGAGGGAATTCCTAAAAGTGAAAAAGCAAACAGAAGTACAGAAATGTTGTGCTGTTACTCAGAATTTGACATATTACAAGGTCCTAGAGGCTGAAAACAAGACTGACCAAAAAAACCAAAGTTTTTTTGTGGACAACCCAATTCAAATCTATTCAGTTATTTTATTTACAATAAGGTGTTCAGCAATGAGAAACTGATGCCAAAGTATATTACCTCCATTGCCAAAGGATCGCCAGTTGCTTCTGGGAACACGCTCTGCGGGAACTCTCCTTCCTGAACTCTCTCCTCCTTTCTTTGCCTTGTTAAGTGCTGCAGAAGTATTACCATCCCCTGGAAAGGAACAGAAAGAATGTGTGCCCTGCTGGTGTGTAAGCACAGGGAATGGCACTGCCATTCTCTTCCTCCCGCCTCTGTGAGATAGTGATACGTATAATGTCCTTTAACCTCTCGTTTTATGTTCTTCTATCTCTTTTGTTAGTTGTTTGGATCCTGTCTAGTGTAACTTGAGCACCTGACGTGTAACTGTGATGATCTCTAAGAAAACTGCATAATAGGTTAAAGACGGCTGCGGCTCCAAAGGAAAAAACAGCTACAAATTACCTGCTCTAGCTTCTTACTTTTCATTAATGATATTTATGAATCCTATCTGATCAAATTGATGGTGTTTTCAAGATGCATGTCATCATAGTACCTAAAACCTCAAAGCACTCAATGGAAGAATTGCTGTGGGAAAACATCTCTATCCTTTTCTCTGAATGTATCTCTGTTTTCAGACTGTCTGCAGTGCAGCTGTGAACACAACCCCCTTACCCACTACTGTCCTCTAAGTGCTGACTACCTGCCCTTTCTCTGTACCGCACAGGTGGTATGTGGACCTCTGAAACATCCATTCTTGAGCCCGAGAAGATCGATGTGCTCCGAAGGAGACCTTTGGGCTGAACTAGGAATGATTTTTTTGTCTGTAGCATTTAGACACGTGCTGGATATGGGCAGCATTTGTGAACATCACAAAGTATTACAAACAACAAGGCTAAAACTGTAATGGCACTGGTTGATAGATAAGCCCACCTCCAACTGCAAACAGAACTCCAAGAGGCAAGTGTCAGTATCAAGTACGCACAGGGCTCTTCACCCGGCCCCTACTCCTCTGCAGGAAGATGTGGCTTTGCCTCTTCTTCCTTTTTTCCTGCTCACACAAATGGCCACTTTTGCTTCCTCTCAGTTCGGGCCAGAATGCAGCAGAAATTCAGTACTTCTGCTTCAGTTTATGGGGTGGTATGAAGCCAAATCAAACCATCACAATCAAAACACCAGTGAAATCCCAGTTGTAGAAAAACACCATGCAAAGCAAGGTCATTCCTTCATCCCCTGCTGGGAGGAGAGATGTTGGACAGGAAGGATTTCCCAAAGGAAACTGAAATTCTACCGCAGAACTACGCCTACCAATAGTTAGAGTAAAATGGGAAGAGAAAGGTGGACTACTCTGAGATTTACTAAATATTTTTAAAGAATACATCACATTCAAAATACTGTAAAAAGAGGGGATCGATATATTTGTGCAAAACATTGTGTTCATTCCTCTTTCTGGGGAAATAAATGAATTTCTTCTATGAAGATGACTAAATTATTGGTCATGAATACACTGTCTGACTAATTATAAAGCTTAAAAAAGCTTTACATTTCTGACTGTGGATACTGCATGCAATCTACTTATGAAAACTATGCTGGATCAAATTTAGTCTTGACCATATTTGGGCATAAATGACTTCACATGAACCTGCAGGGACAAAAAAGAAAGTAGCACCATACAGACAGGCACATTTGAGGTGTTTTAAGAATCCTGGTTAAACAGAAGCCCACCTGTAGATCCATTGAACTTTGGTTCTTGGGTGACGTCCACAGTGCGGTAGAAAACATACGCTGATCTGCGAGGTTCTGAAGAATCGCAATATGTTTTTCTTCCTGCTGCTCTCCCACGAGGAACATAAGAAGCAGTTTCATCATCTTTCCTTTGACTCCTTGGTTGGTAACTTGGTTTTCCTCTGGGCTCTGAAGTGTTAAATCCTAAAAATAAAAAAGCAAACTTTATAATGCTGTGCAGTTACTCAAATGTTGAGATATTGCAGGAGCCTGGAGGCTGGAAGACAAGATTAAAACAACATGTTCTTTATGGAGAGTCCTATCCAAATGTGGATTGTCCACTAAGAACAGAATTTAGCTGGGTAGTGCTAGACCATCTAACAGTTTAGTAAATGAAAATGAATAAGCCAACTGTGTTCTCAAAATACGTTTTCCTGGTACTGTATGAGGTGAATTTCTTGGCTCCTCAGGAATCCATTTATTCTTCTTTATTTCTTTGGAGTGATGCTTATTTACCAGCTCACTGTGGTTTGTTGCTGAGGGATTAAAATAACACATATTCACTTTCTTAAAAAAACACACACCATTTTCTTCTCCAAATACTCTATGGTGATTTGAAAGCCTAATCTCCCACTTCATACACAGGTCTTCTTGGGCGGAACATGCTTTTACACGTTAATTATTAGGAGAGTGTCATTCCTCAAAAGGAAAGCAAAAGTGGCTGTATTTCCTCTGGCCTAGGAAATTGTGACAAAACTCCAAAGTTGACTCTAAAGACAAAGACCAACAGCACTTTGAACTCCTACAAGTACTTTGACTGGTTCTGGCTCAGGACACTTCCCAAGATGAATCAGAACATGTTCATGAATACCGTATCTAGGGTTTACAGTTAAAGACTACAAACATTGGCTTTAATCCACATAGACATTTGTAAGAACTGAGAGTGAAAAGCTGGATGTAATTTGCGTGTGTGTAACAGAGGGAATAAACCCTTTTCCAAACTCACAGTGGGAGCCCAATGGATACAGACTCCAAAGCACAGGGTGACAACTTCTGAGCCTGAGCTGCCTGTTGTTACAATAGAACTCAGCAACAAAACCACAACCCTGAATATGTTCCTCTCTGCCAGTGCTTATTTCTCAGCCCTTGCACATGAGGGACGCTTTGCCTCTGTCTCAGTTGTGTCAGTTCAGCTACGGGTTGTCCTGCAAACCCAACAACTAAAACAATGTGGCGTAAAAAAATAACTTCAGCTTACAAAAGGATTACTTCAATCCTCAGGCGCTTCAGTGATACAATTCACAGCATGGGCCCACACATTATTTTAACAGCTGAACGGGCATTGCTGATAAGGTGACAAACAGCATTGCAGAAATACCAATGAATGGCAGGAGATTCAAACTTCGTATAATAGATTCACCTCCGATGTCGATGTACCTGGTGACTAAGGGTATTATACTATAGACATATCTGTTTCTTACTCCACAGAACCATTTCTTTCCCAAAATTAAACAGGAAAACATAAATTGCAATGAGCATAGAGGAATTTTTCTTTGTAGTATAATCCAAAAACTAGTATAATCTCTTCTGGGAATACGCTCTGTTGGTATTCTCCTTTCCCAGCTCTCTCTCTTTTTGTATTATTAAATGTTGTAGGAATTGTATTACCATCCCCTGGAAAGGCAACAGAAAGAATGTGTGAGCGGCTGGTGTGTCAGCACAGGGAATGGCACTGCCATTCTCTTCCTCCTGCCTCTGTGAGACAGTGATTAGTTTAGTGCAATTTCCTTTAGCCTCTCCTCTTAGATTCTTCTTTGTATTTTCTTAGATGTTTGGATCCTGTCTACTGTAACTGACGTACAACTCTCATGGTCTCTAAGACAATTCTATAACACACAGGTTAAAGAAAAGCTACGGCTCCAAAGTAAAGAACGAGCTCCAAATAACCTGCTCATTCTTTAACTCCTCACTTTTTATGAACGATATTTATGAATCCTATCTGATCCAATTTATGGAATGGTTGTGTATCTCCAGATAGTACACGTAGGTTTTACAGCCCATTTCTACTCTTTGCATCCAGGATCAATACAGGTAGTCACCATGTCTGAGACACTATGTATGTGTATATATGTGGGGAAAAATAAATGTTAACTATTAATGGTAAATATTGTCTGAGAAGATGAATATTACTTGCCTTTCTCTAAGTCTCGCTCCATAGCTTCCAAGAGTAATATTTCCTTTTCCTGAGGTGAAGACACAGTTTCTGTTGATTGGTGTTTGTGGGGGTGCTTGATCCTGTAATACTCTCCTAAACATAGACAAAAAGGAAAAGGAAAAGGAAAAGGAAAAGGAAAAGGAAAAGGAAAGGAAAGGAAAGGAAAGGAAAGGAAAGGAAAGGAAAGGAAAGGAAAGGAAAGGAAAGGAAAGGAAAGGAAAGGAAAGGAAAGGAAAGGAAAGGAAAGAAAAGAAAAGAAAAGAAAAGAAAAGAAAAGAAAAGAAAAGAAAAGAAAAGAAAAGAAAAGAAAAGAAAAGAAAAGAAAAGAAAAGAAAAGAAAAGAAAAGAAAAGAAAAGAAAAGAAAAGAAAAGAAAAGAAAAAAGGCTTAGTATATTGTCTTCATTGCTGTTTAGGAAAGACTGACTGATTTCGTATTTACCAGTTTTATAGCATATTTCCTTTATGGTTCTTTCCTCTTCAATTTCTGCAGCAGTCTTAGGCACCCAATTAGAAACATCTGTAGGAAATGGTTTTATAAGATTACTAGGTATCTATACAAAGACCTTCAACAATTCCTAATAATCATGTACCATCATGAATTTCATTTTGATCACAGTGGGTTTTTTCCTAAATGTAAGCTCCGCTTCTGGACGCAACAATGATTCCTTAATATTAGGTATAGCCAAGAACAATGGAACTGCAGTTACAACACATAGGAATAAGCTAATGTTTGTGGATTGGAAACTATTCAAAACCATCTTCAGAGCTCATGTTCAACATAATCCTTCACTGACAACCAAAAGGAAATCTTCTGATTAAACATGTCACCAGAGAGCGCTTGTCACAAAACCTCTGCCCACAGTTCCTCTCCTGGAACATCTGCTGGCAGAGATGGTGAAGTGAGGGCTCCTCATCTGTCTCAGTTAAGGCTACTGAGATCAGCAAAGCCCCGGCTTTTATTTGGTTTGAATTCATGGGGCTCACTCCTACTGAAACCGAGTCAGGAAGCACTAACAGGTCGTCGTCCTCTCACCCTCTGGGAATGTGCAATTCATTCTTCCCCAGGAATCCCTCATCTCTAAGTGAGACACAGTCAACCGTTCAGCTACTTTTAAAAAGCACAAAACCAAAACAAAAAAATATATATAAATGCATAAACATTCAATTAATCTAGTGAATTGTGTCCCCAAATTTAGAGAAAGTTTGAAGAGTATTTGATGGACATCTAAATTGTGGGTCACATTTTAAACTTGATTTAATACAACAGAGGTATGTGGATGATAATGCTATTGAAATATACAGGTAGGCATTTCACAGGAGTTAGAATGATGCCTCACATCTGGTGACCAACACTTCCAACATTTTGGGACTACCTGGAAACTATTTTCAAAACTTGTCAACAACTCTTTTCTAAATAGGTCATGGTTATTACAACAAATCAGTTGTGAAGTGTAGAAAAGGCCCTGTTCTACTTCTTTGTAAAAGAAACAATAATCTGTTTACAGTTCTCTTTGTCATCATCCTCTTCATCGTCCTGTTCATCTTCAGCATTGTTGAGCCTTATAATCAGTGGAGCATGAACTGGTAGGGAAATATTCTCTTGGTTTCTGAGTGATTCTTGAAGATGTGCTGGATGCAGAGTCCTTTCTTGGCCACCCTGTTGCAATGGCACATCTGCAGAAAAGAACATTATTTTATTAGAAGGGAACTAGAATATCAAATCCAGGTTCAGACATGCAGGTACAGTTTGAAATCTTTATCATATTGAGGGGATCATTAAATAGGCAGATTATGACGTTTGGGAAAACTATTCTGCCAAGCTTGGCAAAAGAGCATCTTGCAACAACAGAAAGTATGAAAAAGCATGGGTACCTACTCCTCTGAAAGAGCAGATAAAGCACTACGGTGTATCATACTAAACCTATTTTAGTGACACTCCTGCAGATCAGATTTGTTGTATCTCATGCAAGAAAATGTAAGATACAGCAGTTTAACTTGATAGTTAACGGTGTCACTGCCCAGAATAGCATATTATTAGCTCCGGACAGTGTAAGCCAACTCCACCTTAAATTGGTTTAACAGGATTTCTAAGTATTAAAAAGGAGAAATGCAGTTAAAATGTTTGCAATGCTATTCTGGGACACATGGACTTTGAATGTATGCATTTTTCAGTAAAAAGGTTTGGATCTATTTTCTAGTTCTGATTGTTGGACATGGCTCTTCTACAGGTTACCCATGTCCATTGAGCCTCTAGGGCATCTTCTCTGACTCACAACACACCCAAAATGTGCCTATGTTTTGTTCAGGAGAGCCCCAGCTGCCAGGGGTCACTGCTGTGGATGTGGGAACTGCAAAGAAAGCAGTGCGGGCACTCACAGAAACAGCCCCAAGTTCTTGCCTTGCTTCTCTAGGGTTGGGGGGCTCGACACACCCAGATAGGACACGCTGCCTTTCCCTGGGGGAATTTCTGGAACAAAGGCTATTTGCTTCTGACTAGAGGTCTCTCTGGACTTTTCTCATGACACCTGTCTCCAGCTCTGGAGCTCAGGCCCATGAACAACTCGATTTTAGGCCCCTTGCTCCTGCATCTGTGACAAGTCACGCTGCTCTCACTCCAGCTTCTGCCTGATTTCTGACCCCTGTCTTGGTGCCCTGCCCTGGACACTTTCCCTGCTCCAGGTTCAGCCGTCTAACAGGACTCCTGGAAGCCAAGAGCTCCTCTTACAAAGGAATGAGAAAAAACAAAACCAACCAACCAACCAAAGAAACAAACAAAAACAAACAAAACAAACAAACAAACAAAACTTGTAATGGTGCTTTTTTATTTTCCAAAACTAATTTGATTTTCAGATATTATATACCCTTGCAAATGATTTCTGCAACATTTCTGCTCTGTGGATCCCAGCAGCCTGAATCACCACTTGTGACATCATCTTTCCTGCAACACGAAGATCCGTAACATGGCAGCTCAAGGAGTCCCATGGCAACACTATTCAAATGCCAATACAATTCCTTTCTTTGCTCTGAACTCACTGCGGTAGCAGATCCTACGCCACTGATTTACCACGGTACATTTTGAACCTTCATAGAGATTACTAAGCACTGCAAGGACATTCTTGTGTATGTACTTACTCTAATGAACAAGTAGTAGAGAAAATATTTTCACTCACTGTTATTAGGAGGCAGGAAAAGTCCATTTATATTTCGAGCTTTGCTGTGCTGGAAGGCACAACCGATCCTCAAACAGCCTGAGGGTTGTTTTTCCCAGAAACAGGAGGTCTGGCTGTACTTCTGCTGCAGGAGAAAAGAGTTGTCATCTATTGTAAGCAGAACAATAAAAATGGACTAAATGGAGCAGGACACGGTCTGCTGTGGGACCATATTACCAAGATTTTGTGGGACCATGTTCCGATATTTTAGAACTCTTTAAGTTATCTTAAAAGTTATCATAAGCTCCAGATAACTCTAAAGTTATCCTAAATTAGGTCAATTGAGCTTTCACGATGTCAAACTGTTACCAGACGAGGAGTGAAGCCCTTTACTTATTGTACTGCAGCCTTTCCATGAGATGCTGGGCAGAAAGTTACTGAACTGACATGTGGTTGAGTTTCCTTTCCTGCACAACAGGATAATCAGGTCAATCCCAAATGAGATGAGCTGTACAAGTGCAAATCCTACACTAGACTCTCTTGCCATTAATGGACGTGGGTCCTTGGGAAATAAGGAGTAGGAAATCAAACCCAGAAAGATGCCCAGCAAAAACCAAAAAACTACAAGTCTGGGAACTGGTGTTCTGAGACTGCTGTCACAGCACTGCTCACACCATCTCCAGCTGTTTGTGCATTTGAAGGTGTTTCACCCAGATTCAGACATTAACCGCTGGGTCTCAAAGCAGCATCTCCAAAACACGCCACGTCTGGACCGCAGTCAGTACAACTGGGCCATCCCCTGAGACACACTGGGCTCTGGAGCCAAAGCCCAGCTCCCGGGCATTAATGCCAAAATCCCCACTGTCGAAATGGATGCGATAATGGAGAGCCCAGCACCAACCCTGGATTTTCAGCAGGTGGAATTTAAATACAGGGCAAACACACGTTGCAGGACTTTCTTCTCAATAACTTATTCTGCAGTACTTCAGGAAGGAACTAAAAGCAGAGATTATAAACGTGGCCTACGTATTCAAAATCAATCTAATCCTGATTCACTACGAAAGATGAGTGATCTTCACACAGGACTTCTATGTGTTCCCTGAGCACCTGAGCGCAGTTCACGTGAGAAATTCCCATGGTTCAGATTATCATTACCTCTTCCCACCACCTCCAAAAACCCGATATTTCATCTACAGATGTGGCCATGACCCAGAGAGACATATCAGCTTCTACGGTTACATAACAGACCTCCCTGTCAACACGGCTGTATCAAGAAATCAAGGATCCAAAGCACTCTAAGATCTACAGCATTTACCTGTTCATTTGGGGAACGCTGGTAAGGGCAGGTTTTCCCACCTTTGCCCATTTTGTGCGCTCCGAATGTCAGCAAAGGGCACCAGCATGAAGTAGCTGGTGCCTCCTGCAGCCACTCGAGTCACCAAAGGTGGTTGCCGGCCAGTATAGAATGTTACGTTTCGAAAGTTCCAACTGCTCCTCCAGCTCCTGATGTGAACATCATGGTGCCAGGAGACACGTCCAGCTTGAACATCTTCCTTCATCTCCATTGCTCCAGTGTAAATTACAGAAAATCAGGCTGTTTCAGAGTCTCCCATCCCAGTGTTTCTTTAATGAAAAATGGAACAAACCCATTTGCCAGGGCTTAAATAATACCCAGCCCCTTGCTGAAGGAGCTGAGTCCTGAGAAACAAACCTTTGATAATGCAAAGACAAACCTTATTGACCGTTTTTTAAGCAAAACCCTTCTGCCCAGCGTTTTTCTTACTGTAGCTCTTTGGATGGAGGGGTGTTGGGAAGGTGGTTTAAGACTGAGGTTTTATTTCTCATGACTTCACCCAGATTTGATTGGTAATGAATTAATTTCCACTAGTGGAGTCTGTTTTGCCTGTGACAGTGATGGGTGAGTGATGTCTCCCGTCCTTATCTCGGCCCATGAGTGCTTTGTTTCTCTCCTCTCTCCTGCCCAGCTGAGGAGGGCAGTGCCAGAGCAGCTTTGGTGGGCACCTGCTGTCCAGCCAGGGGCAGCCCAGCACAGCTTCCGAGGTTTATCCCGAGGCGCAGAGCCCGGGAACCACCCGGAGGCCCCTGTGCTGACAGGGCAAAACCCACACAGCGAGTTCCCCACGGCCCGGGGCCCGCGCATCCCCGCCCCGGCCAGGCGTGCGGCACCCGGGCAAGCAGAAAACAGCCCGAGGAGCGGCTGCCGGGCCAACGGCACCAACGGCACCGCCAGGGCGCGCTGCCTCAGCCCGGAGCCGAAAACAGGCGGGCGGGGCGGCCCTGACACAGCGGGAGCCGCTCTGGAGAGAGAACGGCGCCTGGAGCCCGGCAGCTGCCCCAGGCCCGCGGCCGGGCCGGGCGCCTCCGAGAGGGGAGGCCCCCGCCTCGCTGACGGCTGCTGGGGAGGTGCCCCGAGGCCACCGCGCCCGCCCTGTCCCGCCCTGTCCTGTCCTGTCCCGCCCTGTCCTGGGCCGCCCTCCCCAGCGCTCGGGTGCGTCGCGGGGCTGTTGGCAAACGGGACACAGAACCACAGACGTAGTTCTATGCGGTGCTTTTATTTCAGGACTGGGAAACCAGGGCGTCGCATCCAAAGCTGGTTCCAACCACTGATTCGAACTCCACTACTGTCGGGGATTGGCTCAAGGAGCACGGACATGAGTCCACCAAGCAACTGTACGAGCAGAGCCCATTTTAGTTGACATAAGTAGGCCTTAGTTAGCTTGTCTATTAGGCCGTGGGAAAGGGGGGAACGGAAAAGTACTAACTAAGGCAGGGTCAGGATATTTTTGAAGAGATAAGAGTCAGAAGAATGTGGGATGCGCATAGCTAGCTAAACCCAAGTAGGTGGAGTAAGTAAATGTGCTTAGCCTATTAGATAGAGACAAGTATGCATAATTATGGTATTTGGTATAAATACACGCTATCTCGGGCAATAAAGTTGAAGTATGCTTTATCACTCATATTGGGTCGGCCGCATTTCTTCCTCCGTCCGCTCGGGTCTGGAACTCTGATGGGATTTCTCTCTGCAATTGGCACCCGAACCGGGGATCCGAAGCGGCGGATAGAAGCAAAAGGCGCCGGGAGAGCAGCGACCGGCGGGCAAGAGCGACCGAACACTGTGCTGCGGTGTGTCGACTCCGAAGCCTGAACCGACTGAAGTTCGCCAGTGCTGGGCTACAGGAAACAAGGGCTGCAAGAGGTCTCTTAATTTAGCAAGAGGTACCGTACTAAAGTGATGAATAACGGAGAAATAGATTAAAAATTATGAATAACGGAGAAATAGATAACAGAGAAACGGATTAAAAGTGATAGATAACGGAGAAACGGATTAAAAGTGATAAATAACGGAGAAACGGATTAAAAGTGATGAATAACGGAGAAACGGGTTAAAATGATGAATAACAGAGAAATGGATTTAGAAGTAGCCCTAGATTTATTACAAAGCTTTTTAGAAAAGCGGGGGGTTGATTATAGTTGCGTTAAACAGCTAGCTGGTCTAGTAGCAACGGGGAAAACTAAGGGGTGTTTTCAGGATCCTGATTTATTGTTTGATGAAGGAGAGTGGAGGAAATTGGGGGATGTGTTGTGGGATATGGTCATAGACGAGGATAAAACAGCTAAGAAACTGATGAAACCGTGGAGGGAAGTAATTAATAATATTAAGCGTCATAAAGTGGAAAAGAATTTAGCCGCGGTAGCTTCACAGAAACTCGGCAAAATGGAGCCTTCCGCTCCGCCGATGGAAACGGGCATATCTGCGTTATCAGCGAAGAACCTTAAAAGACTATTAACTTGGTGCAGAGGCAATAGGTATCCTGCTGACCTGTCAGGAGTTTTTCGAATAGAGACTTGGAAAAAGATGGGAACTGTGTCGTGGAAGGCAATTAGTCACCGCGAAAGATATATTCTCAGCCTTGTAACCATCTGGAAACTGATAAATACTACAGTGAAGCAATTAAAACCTGAAAAGACTGTTACGAGCATTAGTGACTCAAAACTTGAACTTTGGGACAGTATAGAGCAGAAATTATGGGATAAAGTCAGCAATGGAGATACAGAAGCTAAATCATTAGTAACTACATGGAAGCTTGAACGGTCTGCTGCTGCCGGAATTTTTGCAGCGTTGCAGCCTGATGCATTTTAACCCTCTAACTTCCACGAGAGAACAGAAGAAGTCACTGAAAATAGAACTGGACAACAGAACTGTGTGACAGATTAGATCAGTTAACAGCAAGTGAATCTGACAGTCGGCAATGTGGTCATGATAATCGTGACGGGAAAGGGGGTGCTCCTGGGGACTCAGGGTATAAAACTTAGAAGTTAAGGAAGCACTGGTTTTGGAATTGGCAGTAGAGAATGCTAAAGTTTGCTATCAACATGTAATTTGCGAGTTTTACAGTGCATATTATGTGCTGCTGTTTATTGCCTCTCTGAAAGTCAAGCAGCTTGTCAGGAATGTGAGTTAATTGTTTTACTGGTTGTTGTTAGAATTGTTTCTTTGTGGTATAAGTGCACCGTAAAACTTTCTCTCCACTTTTCCCACTCACGCTGCAAGCAGCCCTGTGCTTTTCCGTGGGGTCAGAAATTACCGTTTTCAGTCGTGTTCATAAAAAATCGGTATTGGGAGGTGTTTCAAAACATAGGGAAGCACTTGGAAATATGAGGAAAGAAGATCTTGTAAAATATTGTAATTAATGGTGGCTGCTGTATAAGTTAAATGATTGGGAAAAGTGTCCGGGGAATAGAATCTTGAAGTATAACACCTTGTTGCAATTAATGTTGTTTTTAGGGCGAGAAGAGTAAGACAAAATAAATCCCTACAAGAGATCATTAAATCATTTCAGACAGCTGAGAGAGAGTTAACTGATAACACACAGGTCACAGTAAACTTGCTGAAGTCTGCAAGATGCTTTCCTCATTAACCTGTTTTCTTTGTGGGTATCGGTTTAAGCATGTTGCAATTTTGGTAGGTCTTTGTTATATGGTACAGTAAGTTCACAGACTGTTAAATCATGAGAATCGGTTGACTCAAAAGGTGCGTTTTGTGATAGTACAAAAGATCATGAGTAATTTAGTTCCTTACTGCGTGAACGTGATGTTAAGATTTTATGTGTAGTAGCTGTTATATTTTTTCCTAGAGTACTAGCTTTATTCCAATATCCAGACTTGCGCAACTCTGTGACAGGCTGTCTCTCATCTCGGTGCACTAAATTTGGCCTTTTTGTATGCACATCAAGTGAAGAATCATGGTTTTAGAATAACAGTTGTAGCACACCAGATGAGACACTATAAAAAAAAAAAAAGGCCTTGCCCAGTCCAGCTTGCTGCGGGGGGGGGCGGATGCCAAATGGGCCTCCAGCGCGCACTGACCCATTTTGTCAGGGAGACCCAGAGGTATCTCCACCTGGCTGAGCAGTAAGCGGTTCAAGGTGCAATGCAAAAATTGAGATATTGTCTTAAATTGGTGTAAGTGTGATCCATCTGCTTATTTGAACTTGGTATATGGTTTTCGTATCTGAGCTCAGTATTTTAGTTTGCATATTCATATTCGGTACCAAAAGAATCTTGTTTGGGGAGATAATTACAATGGGAACCGGTTCCACTGTTAAAATTCCACCTTGCTCCCCCTTAGGATGCATCCTTACATATTAAAGTAATCGCTTATATTGTTAGAAAAGCATTTAAATTGTTAAAATACTATGATAGATGTGAACTTGGGGTATTGTATGAAGTTATGAAGTTGTATTTAAAGGTTGCTGGAATGTGAACTGATTTGGATCTAGGAAAATAGAATAATGGATTTATGTTTATTATACTGGTTTATACTCTAAATTGTAAAAGGTAAATGGAGCTAAGGAATGTGACTATTGCTGAGCTACTTGAAATTGCATATAAAGTGTATTATGGCTGAAATGAAATGGGAAAACAAAAGAGCAAAATATCCCAGGCCTGTGTGCAGCTCATTGTAACTGAGAAGTTTCCCAGAGCCTCCCACTTCGTACCAGCCATTATGCCAGCTGCGTGACCTTGGTTATATCTAAACTGCAGCAGGAAGAGAAAGAAAAAACAACTGGAAAAACCTGGCTGCCCGCTTTTAAAGCAGAGAAAGGGGGGTTCTCTCTCCCCCCCACTGCAGCGATGTAATACTGAATGGAGCAGTCCGAGGGTGAAGTTTAAAGGCATCCTGAGCAGACCTGTAGTTCTAATGAAACTGGACAATTAAACCAAAAATTTGTTGATGGACTTATCCTATGGTAATTCATTGTACGAGACTTCTTAGTAAATTCACCATGCTAGAGACAACGAAAGAAAGGCCATTTTTTGAGACAAACGGAATGCCAGATTTGGAACAAAGTTTTAATACATGAATTCTTGTATTTGCCCAAAAGTCCTATACCTCTCTTGGGTCAGGATTTGTTAAGTAAATTGTAAGCTCAAATAACGTTTTCTGAGAATTCTGTTTAGTTGCATATCCTACAAGAAGGTGCTTGGATGGTGCAGATCTGCTTGTGCAAGTGAGAAATCTTCAAGGAACTTAGCAGCCAATGTTTTTGATAAAGCAAATACTACACTGAGAAATCTGAAACAGGACTTCAATCCGGTAAGGGAAAACAATATCCAATAAATATGACAGCCAAAATGGAGTTAGAAACTTTGAGGGATGAATTTATGACAACTTTACAGGATGACTGCATTTGATTGGACTTACAGATTTGTCTATGAAACAACCTGTGGCTATTGTGGGACAGTATGATGAGAATGCTAACAGACTAATATACCAATTGTCACTCTGATCAAGAAAATGCAGGGAATGAATTTAAGGCCATGATCCTTTTGTCATATATGTACCATTTCCGAAATTTAAGGAGCCTCTGAATTTGATTTGCGATTTTGAGTACGTAGTCAAGATCCAACGCACGTATCTGATTCTGAACTGTGTTTTTGTTTTGTTTTGTTTGTTTTGTTTTGTTTTGTTTTTTAAACAAAAAGGGGAATTGTCAAAAGGATTGTATGTGATGAATCACTTGTATCTAAGTGGTACAGCCTAAATTTGCCCTGTGATGAAACACTTTGTAACTATGACCCAAAACCATGCTAAATCAGAAAGAACCTGCATTAGTTATGGTCAAATCACTAGTTAACGTTCAATGGAAAAGGCCACACCAATTGATAACCTGGGGGAGAGGTTATGCTTATGTTTTTACAGATCAAGAGCTGCAATGGTTGCCAGCACGAAACGTGAAACCTGTGTGATCTTCCTGACAATGATTGTTGCAGCTGCTGTGTTTTGGATGCCTGCACAAAGACTAACATGTGGATTCCTTCAGCCAACATGACTGACCATCTATATGCCTAACTACGATGTCTCTGGAAAAAACGTTCCACACATGCTTGGTTGGTGTCTTCCTTGATGACTACAGCAGCATCACACGACTGTTTCAAATAGTGGTTGATGCAGAGGCATTGCAACGAACTGTAATAATACTAACACGGCACTTTGGATTAATTGCCACCTGGAAGCAGACATCGAACCACAGGAACTGGAATTGCTGGCATCTATGCCCATGGACACTTGTATCCAGCCGGTTTGTGAAAAGTGTCAGAACAGTATACAAGAACATGAATGGACAAAACTACAAAATGTTAATGTTACCCTTGGTGACTACAGAAATGAAACTCGACGGTGTAATGCTTCACAGAAGAATGCAAGGAATGTCATTGACAGTGACCCTAAAACCTCCTGTATGGTGTATTCTTGATCTGTGAAGATAGAGCCTGACCAGGAATTCCTTCTAACGCTGTTGGAGGACTGTGTATTTTGGGACTATTAACTCTCTTAACGTCCAATGTATCTATGATAATAGATCACAAAAGAGCAAGACGAGAAAAACACTTTTATGGATTTACAGAATAAGTCGAGATCCATCCACGAGGAGATTAAACAACTTACGGACCATTCACAGAAGATCAGAGAGGATGTGGGCCTCTTTGGCTTAGAGGGCCTCATGAACTGGTTTGGACTAGGAGGATGGGTAAAAGGGCTTTTGCAGAGTGCTCTGGCTCTCTTAATCATAGTAGTAGTTGCATTAATATGCTTGAGTTGTGCTATATCATGTATTAAGAAGATTTTAGAGCAGACACTTGGGCAGGCTCTGCTCATTAAAAAAAAGAAAAAGGGGGAGATGTCGGGGATTGGCTCAAGGAGCACGGACATGAGTCCACCAAGCAACTGTACGAGCAGAGCCCATTTTAGTTGACATAAGTAGGCCTTAGTTAGCTTGTCTATTAGGCCGTGGGAAAGGGGGGAACGGAAAAGTACTAACTAAGGCAGGGTCAGGATATTTTTGAAGAGATAAGAGTCAGAAGAATGTGGGATGCGCATAGCTAGCTAAACCCAAGTAGGTGGAGTAAGTAAATGTGCTTAGCCTATTAGATAGAGACAAGTATGCATAATTATGGTATTTGGTATAAATGCACGCTATCTCGGGCAATAAAGTTGAAGTATGCTTTATCACTCATATTGGGTCGGCTGCATTTCTTCCTCCGTCTGCTCGGGTCTGGAACTCTGATGGGATTTCTCTCTGCACACTACATTTATACAATTTGGCCACATATATATCCATTAGGTTTACAACAAATGTGTTGCATGTTCATTAGATTCCACAACTATTTCGCAATATCAATTGCGACGTCTCAGAACTGCTCTGAGCATGCGCAGTGTTCTCTGGTGGTCATTCAGGGGGTCTGCAGGATGAAGTAAGGAGTCTTCTTCACTCGTGTCCTTTTTGCCTCTTGTCACAGCACATGCGCACTATCCATGTGCTCATTATAGAAACCTGTGAGGCTCTTGGATGCACATCCTACACTTTCAAGATAAGATAAGGACTAACTTTCAGCTCTCTATTCTCAAACTAAGGTAAGAACCTGAATACAACCTGCAAAGCTTCAAGATAAGGTAAGAATCTGGCCATTTGTGCCATGCTCAAGGGCTCTTCAGGCAGCTCCTGCTGCCCCGTGGACAGGGCAGCCTGCCCCAAACTGGCACCCACGGCAGAAAAGGGTTTCTCTTTCTGTGCCTTTCTGAGCTGGAGCTGATGTCTGTCACCACTTGAGCTCTAGAATTACTCTGAGACCCAGGAACCTCCAGTTCCTTGTGGAGCTTTTCCAGACTGTGGAATCCCCTTTCTGTCACAGGGGAACGCAGCCCATGGAGAAGGGGGCACTGCTTGAGGTTCCTCAGTGTGTGTGTTAGGGAGGCGTCATTCTTGAGCTCACACTGGGCATTACGAGGAGACGCTTTCACGTGAGCTGAAGGCAGCTCTGGGTACCCAAAGCTGTTAACCGGTGTTAACAAACGCTGCTGCTGAGATTTGGCGGTGACGGCACCAGCCGGTTAATTAATTAGTTAATTAATTTAGTTAATTAATTCCCCATGTGTTTGTCTATGGATTCATCCCTGAGTCCCATCTCCATCCCTTCCTGTCCTGTCACTGTGATTCAGTCCAATAGTTGAGTCTGGGCTCTTCTTGCTTCTCGTTGGATCTTTTTTCACTGATCTCAGATGAGCCTTTGTTTTGTTAAACCGCCGATATTGTTTCTAGTCCATCACCTTGAAGGGGTTTAGTCTGAATAAATCCTTTTCTTCCCAGCAAAGTGCAGAACAGGCCCTGTCATGTCTTCCCTTTAGCCCTGAAGTCGTTCTTTTCTCCCCAGTCGATTCCGTTCTTCTCAGCAAAGTGCGAACCAGACCTGATCTCACAGGTGGTCAGTGCAGTCTGGAGCCGTTTTGGTGAATACCAGCAGAATTTTACAGCTTCAGATTTCTGCAAATTCAGCTCCCTAAGTACCATGAAGCAAAGAGGATATTAAAAATCACACAACCTTTTCATGCTGGGTGATTCGTTCGATCTAGGAGGCATTTAATTAAGCCAGGTGATTGATGTAACACTTAAATTGGGCTTGTCCACTGACCCGTGAGCAGCACAACCATTGCTGTACGGGCAGCTTGCTCAGCAGAGAGCTCACAGCAGCTCCCCAGGCTGCCGTACTGATGGAACAAAGTGGCTGTTTTGTAGTCCAGTGGCAGGCCCTGGGAAAGGTCTGCACGAGGCTCTGTGCACCCACATCTTGAACCCCTCTGGACCTCCTAACCACCCCCCTTCTAATCCAGCCCAGGGTGCCATTGGCCTTTGTTGTCGCAGTTCAGTGTGTTGTTTGCTTCCTCGGGGTTTCCCAGCGGCAGTTCTGGGCTCAGCTGCTGCTCTGGCCTTTCCCCCCTCTGGAGCCTGCACCAAACTGCTGCTGGTTTGGCTGGGGGGTCGATGCCTCTGCCAACTCCCCCACTCGAAGCCACAGGACGAGTCCCAAGTTTGTCCATCTGCAGCTCAGAACCTGCGCTCGTCCCATCTCCTTCCGCACGGGCTGTTGGAAACCATGTTCCTGACCCCATGAACGTCCCCGTTCTCCATCCGACTCCTCTGCTGAGGGGGCGTTTGTGCCCGGGCAGGGGGCAGCCGTGTCGCCCCAGCAGAGCCCACAGGGTGTCCCCGCCCTGCTCAGCCCTGGGGACCCCAGTGTGACGTCAGAGCCGCCACTGTGAGGTCAGAGTTGGCCAGCGTGGCCTTCCCGCCCGGGGAAGGAGCCCCAGCTGCCATTTGGCTGTTGCCCTGGGCAGGCAGCTCCTGCTGCGGGTGCTGTTGGGCTGCTTGAGCTGTTGGTGCCTGGACAGGCCAAGTGCTGCGCTGAGCGGGGAGCCCGCCCTTGCCAGCCATGGCCAGGAGAAAGGCACCCCAGAGAAGATGCCGAGAGGCCTCCAAAGGCTCCTTGGAGGCCAAGGCCGACCAAGAGCCAGCAGGGGAGGCAGCGGGGCCGAGCCGCTGCCAGACGAGTGGGTAAGAATTGGCCGCTCCTGCCCGGGGCGGCGGGTTGGGGTGGGAGCTGGGACGCGGCCGGACACGACCTGTGGGGCGGGGAGCAGCGTGGGGAAGATGACAGAGGCTTCTGGAGAGAGAAACAGAGCTGGGGAAGGGGCTGCCTCTGTCCCCGCAGCTGGGACGCCCCTTGCGAGGCTTCCCGAGGCCGAGCTCTGGCCAGGGCCTCGGCTCACACAGCGTGGGGCTGGTGGGCAAGCGGCATCTCCCTTTGTCCTCCCGCAGGAGCGCCGGCACGAGGTTGGAGCTGGTGACGCGATTCTGGAAGTCAAGTCCCGGCTCTGCCACTCTAGGATTTGCAAAGTGGCACAATGAGGCCACAAAAATTGCATGTAAGCTCAGGCACTGCTGCTCGCCGTGATGTGCTTGGGGGTGAACTCCTGGAGAGGAGACCTCAAGAGACAGGCCTGACTTGTCTCTGTTTTTTTCTGCCCAGGGATGGTCTTCAGCCTCACTTGCCATGGGGCAGGTGCCCTGGTCTCGCTGTGGACACGTCTGCTGAGTGTGTCCGTCTTTGCCGTGTACGTAGTGCAAGTTTCTGCTGTGGACGGGGGGAAGGGGATGTCCAGGGCCAGTGCAAGCAAAGGGGAGAACAGGGCCTGTTCCCCAGCCCAGACATGAGGAAGGAATTGTTGCCCTGAGGGTGGTGAGAGCCTGGCCCAGGTACCCAGAGAGGTGGTGGATGAACCATCCCTGGAGACACCCCAGGCCAGGCTGGACGGGGCTCTGAGCAACCCGATCAGGGTGAAGATGTTCCTGCTCATGGCAGGAGGTTGCACTCGATGAGCTTTGAAGGTCCCTTCCAACCCAAACTATTCTGTGATTCTATGTGAGAACAATCCTGGTTTCTCAGCCAAAGAGAGAGCGAGGTCCACACCACAAGGCTGCTGACAAGAGTCTTCATTTGCTCTTTATGGATTGTTTTCCTTCTCTTTCAGAAGGTGCTCCTGCAGCTCTTCCTCTGTGGAAGAGCTGCCAGTAGTATTGAGTAGTGTGGACAGAAATCAGGTTCCTCCAGCTTTTCAGCCTAAGAATGCAAATCCAGCTGTTGAAGGGGTTTGCTCAACACTTGTTTTCCCTGACAGCCCCTGGACTCTCTTTTTCAGGCACAAGATGGCCCCCAAAAAGAACTGGTTTGTGACGGACAGGCAGAGGATGCAGTTCTTGAGGGACATGAGGTTCTTTCGAGTCATCCTCCTGTTGCTCCTGGTGGCTCTTGGCATTTACTGCACAACCTCGATGCCAGGGTGGACGACACGGGCGAAGGGGTGGATGGAGGTGGGTGACTCCTGCAAGGGAGCGCTGCTGACAGCGGCTGGAGAAATCATGGGCTCTTCTGCTCCCGTGCAGGGCGACGCAAAGAAAGAGCAGCTTGTGCCGTGTCTCCTGGGGAAGCCTCCCCCGGGGAGCCCCGGCAGCTCTGGTGGTGGAGACTCTAACGGGGAATTGTTCCATTTCAGGAGCAGATCTGTGGGTCTGCGATCACACGGAAGATCCAGAGGTAAGAGATGTTTCCTGAGCTGCAGCTGGGTCTGTGCAGAAGCCTCAGCCAACACCTCGTGCTACCTGCACCCATTTTCCTAAAGCCAGGGCTCCCGTCCTTCCCTCCGGCCTTTGCATTGCTCAGCCGGGTGAGGAGGGAAGCGCTGGCAAAGCCGGGCGAGCACCCGTGTCTGTGCTCCATGCTGAGCTCCGACGCTCCCCAGAGGGGACGGACATCTCTCTGACGAGATCTGCTTTCCTGGTCCTTCAGCGATTACCAGGCTTTGCTGGTGGCACAAAGTCAAAATATGCGGCGTCTGCTGCAGGAGGTGGCTCAGCTGAGGGCGCAGCTCATCAGCGCGAGGAAGGTGAGCATGCATTTGGGGAAGGAGGTTTGGCTGGGCAGAAGCCCCGAGAAGGCCTCCTTGGGGTTGTTGGTGGGCTTGGACTGCTGACCGTGCTGTTCCTCAACCAGGAAGCGTCCGAGGCGGCTTCGCAAGTCTCCGTGGAGATGTCTGACTGGGCCCTGCAGAGCGCTGGTACGGACACAAGCAGCCCAGCCGTGCTCCCGGCGCTGCTCTCCAAACTGGTGATGAGGACAGGACTGAAAAACGAGGAGCTGGCAGCGGCCTCACGGGTCGCGTCTGAGCACCGAGTGCTCCGCTTGCGGTCATCTGCCCCCCTTCCTTCCAGGTGCCGCCATCGACATGCGGAGAACTTCCCAGACCTACAGCTGCCAAGGGAATTGGATCTGCAGCATTATACAGCTGTTTCATGCTGCCAGCCCTCCTGAGGCTGTTCTGCAGGTAGGGCAGCAGAAATCCTCAGTGCTGGTTTCCTTCCTTCCTGGGAAGTTGGGCTCTGATCTCAGGGACATTTCTGAGCTGCAGCAGACCCCACAGACACCCCGGTGCCTGCGCTGCAAGCTCCAGGAGCAGTTGTGTTGGCCCCAGCGCTCTCTCACGCTTCATTTCTCTGCTGTTCTGGTTGTAGCCGGATATTTCCCCAGGGAACTGCTGGCCTTTCCAAGGGCATCAGGGCCAGGTGGTCATCCGGTTGCCAGCACGAATCCACCTGAGCGCCGTCACCGTGCAGCACATCTCCAAGGAAGCCTCTCCCTCTGGGTCCGTCATCAGCGCCCCCAGAGACGTCGCTGTCTTTGTAAGTGTCTGCTGGGCGCTTCTGCCCTGGGGCCAAGCCGTGACAGCGACTTTGTGCATCCTCGGAGGTTTGTGTCCCGCTCTCTCCCGAGCCCGGCCGTGCCCTGGCGTGATACTTCAAGGGCTCGAGAGGTTTCCTTGCTCTCAAGACTTAGTCTGGCCAGGGCACCTCTGGGTTCTTCACCAAAACTCCAGGCAGAGACTGAGCTCCAGCCCAACCAGTACCAGACGAGCGCTGGGGTCCCAGGAGAGGCTGGGAACGGGACGGGGCTGATCCAGCACGTACGTCCCCGTGGTGCTGGGATGAGTCTGAGCTGCTCTCCTTGTGCTTTGCCCCCGAGGGACTGGATGCGGACGGAGAAGAGGGAACGCTGCTTGGGACGTTCATGTACAACGTGGCGAAAGAGCCCATCCAGACGTTCCCGCTGAAGGTACGGTCCACACGCGGGGGAAAGGTGCCAGGGAGCAGAGCAGGTTTGCCCGCACGTCCGCAGCAGGAAGAGCGTGAACGCTTTCTCGCTGGGCACAGGGGCCCGCAGCACTTTTGGGAGCTGGTTCCTGCGCAGGAGCCGGGCTGGCAGGGGCAGATCCATTGACTGCATTCTGGCTCTTGACACCTCCCTTTCCTTTTGCCTCTTTTCTTCACAGGCACTTCCCAGAGCCTTTTCATATGTCAAATTTCTTGTCAAGAGCAACTGGGGAAACCCGAAGTATACCTGCATTTATCGAGTGCAGGTTCACGGGAAGATGGCGAAACCAGAAAGCCTCAGCTGAAACCAGAGCAGAAACAAAGGCAAAAAATAAAAAATGCTGTGTCGGTTCACAGTATCACAGTATCACAGTATGTTTGGGGTTGGAAGGGACCTCAAAAGATCATCCAGTCCAATCCCCCTGCTGGAGCAGGAACACCCAGGTGAGGTTACACAGGAACATGTCCAGGCGGGTTTGAATGTCTCCAGAGAAGGAGACTCCACAACCTCCCTGGGCAGCCTGGGCCAGGCTCTGCCACCCTTACTGAGAAGAAGTTTTTCCTCAAATTTAAGTGGAACCTCTTGTGTTCCAGCTTGATCCCATTACCCCTTGTCCTGTCATTGTTTGCCACCAAGAAGAGCCTGGCTCCATCCGCGTGGCACTCACCCTTTAGATATTTATAAGCATTAATAAGTTCACCACTCAGTCTCCTCTTCTCCAAACTAAAGAGACCCAGCTCCCTCAGCCTTTCTTCATAAGGGAGATGCTCCACTCCCTTCATCATCTTCGTTGCCCTACGCTGGACTCTCTCCAGCAGTTCCCTGTCCTTCTGGAACTGAGGGGCCCAGAACTGGACACAATATCCCAGATGTGGTCTCACCAGGGCAAAGTAGATGGGAAAGAGGACCTCTCTCGATCTACTAACCACCCCCCTTGTAATACACCCCAGGTACCATTGGCTTCCTGGCCACAAGGGCACAGTGCTGGCTCATGGTCATCCTGCTGTCCACCAGGACCCCCAGGTCCCTTTCCCCTACACTGCTCTCTAATATGTAATTTCCCAACCTATACTGGAACCTGGGGTTGTTCCTGCCCAGATTCAAGACTCTACACTTGCCCTTGTTAAATTTCATCAGGTTATTCCCCGCCCAACTCTCCAGCCTGTCCAGGTCTCTGATGGCAGCACAGCTTCCAGTGTCACCACTCCTCTCAGCTGGGTGTCACCAGCAAACTTGCTGATAGTGCACTCAATTCAGATCAGTGTAGAAGATTTGCAAACCCAATTCCTCACCCCATGAACGTTCCTGTGCTTGATCTGGCTCATCTGTCTCAGAGGTTCGTTTGTGTCGGGTTAATTAGTGCCGACGTGGAATTTTGAAGCGTTTTGCCCCTTGCTATTCTGCCCTCCCCTCGGCACTGGCATTCCAGCGCTGGGTAGGGTTGGAAGTCTGTGTTCCTGGCAGCTCTAACGCTGTTGGGAGCGTGGAGGATGGGCAGGGGGTCGGGGCAGCTCGCTGACGGGCAAGAGCATTTCCTGGGGGTTGCTGGAGGATTCCAAGGAGCTCCTGAGAGACGGGGCGGGTGAGGGGGTGTCCCAGGATGCTGTTGGGGTTCTCCTGCCATTTCATGCCATTTGTGCCATGCTCGGGTGCCACACTATCCAGTGCATCCTCAGTAACTACCCCTCCTCCTTCTGTACTTCCATGTATGCACCGCTACAATCCCCTTCATCTATTGGCCAGGGTTTGCCCTTTGTAAATTATTTGTTACATGAATTAACAAATGAATTTATTAATCAATTCATTTAACTCAAGCTAGCAATCATATCCATGGTAGCTGCTCTCTCACTCCCCACCTCCAAATAGGGGAGAGAATCAAAAGGGAAGGGATGATCTTGTGGATTGACATAAATGCAGTTAGAGAAATAACCTCAAGACCACTGGAAAGTTACCTGAAGAACAACTGTAGCCAGTTTTTAGTAGCATCCCTCAGTGACCAGCACTTGGGCCAACATCTTTATTCTCCTTCTTAATGATCACAGAATCACAGAATGGACTGGGTTGGAAAAGACCTCAGAGATCATCCAGTCCAACCCTTGGTCCAACTCCAGTCCCTTTACTAGATCATGGCACTAAGTGCCACGTCCAGTCTCAGTTTCAAAACCTCCAGGGCCGGTGAGTCCAGCACCTCCCTGGGCAGCCATTCCAATGCCTGACCACTCTCTCTGCAAAGAATTGCTTCCTAATCTCCGGCCTAAATTTCCCCTGGCAGAGTTGAATCCCATGGCCCCTTGTCCTATTGCTGACTGCCTGGAGAAGGGACCAATCCCCACCTGGCTAGAACTGCCCTTCAGGTAGTTCTGGAGAGTGCTGAGCTCAGCTCTAAGCCTCCTCTTCTCCAGACTGAACAAGCCCAGCTCCCTCAGCCTCTCCCCACAGGGCTTGTGTTCCAGTCCCTTCCCCAGTCTTGTTGCTCTTCTCTGGACCCGCTCCAGCACTTCAATCTCTTTCCTGAGCTGAGGGGCCCAGAACTGAACACAACACTCCAGGTGTGGCCTCCCCAATGCAGAGCACAGGGGAAGGATCACTGCCCTTGTCCTGCTGACCACGCTAGTTTGGATACAGGACAGGATTAGGGTTAGTGTTAGGCTGCAGTGATAGTGGAATGGTCAGAGTTAGGTTTTAGATTTATATTGGAGATGGAGGTTGGGGTTGGCATTAAGGGTTGCAATTCTGGTTAGTGGTTAGGGGGTAGTGTTAGTATAAGTCATTAGGATTAGTGTAAGGGGTTAGGGGTAGGGGTTAGGGGTAGGGATAGCTTTAGGGTTTGGATAATGGGTTAGGGTTTGAATTAGGGTTAGTTTAGGGTTAGAGTCAGTCATAAGAGTTGCAGGTTAGGATTTAGGGCTAGGGCTTGGTTTAGTGTAGTGTTTGGTTTAAGGCTGGTGTTAGTATGATGGGTTAGGGTTAGTTTTTAGGGTTAGGCTAGGGTTATGGGTTAGGGTTAGAGGTCGCATTAGGGTAAGATTTCAGTGGTTCGAGTTAGGGTAAGGGTAGAGTTAGGGTTAGTTTTAGTGTAAGTGGTTAAGGTTGGGGTAGGGATAGGCTTAGGTTTAGGGTTAGGTTTAGGTTTTGGGTTATACTAGGGTTAGTTTTTGGATTGAGGGGGTTTGGTTTAGGTTAGATTTTGTGCAAGAGGTAGGGTTGGGGTGGTGTTTGGGTGAATGTTCTGGTTAGGTGAATGATAGGTGTAGGGTAAGTTTTAGGTTTAGGGCTTAGGATTATGGTTAGGGTAAGGGATGGATAAGTGTTAGGGTACTGAAGCACAGCTCCTCCTGGCACCTCGACTGCCGGTGCTGAGCTGGATGTTCAAAGGGACGGTTCCCTCTCCACATCGTGCAACCGAAGTTACGTGGAGTAAATGGATTGCATTGATCACGCAACGAGCTCGAATTGGAAATCCCAATCGTCCAGGGAGCTTAGAAGTGATTACAGACTGGCCAGAAAGTAAAGACTTTGGGATGTCTCCAGATGAGGAGGGAGTAAAACGTGCTGAAGAAGCACCACCGTATAATACTCTTTCAGAGACTGATAAGCAGTATGCACTGTTCACAGATGGATCCTGTCGTCTTGTAGGAAAACATCGAAGGTGGAAAGCTGCTGTGTGGAGTCCCACATGACAAGTTACAGAAGCCACTGAAGGGCAAGGTGAATCTAGTCAATTTGCAGAAGTGAAAGCCATCCAGCTGGCTTTGGACATTGCTGAACGAGAGAAGTGGCCAATACTTTATCTCTATACTGACTCATGGATGGTGGCAAATGCCTTGTGGGGGTGGCTACAGCAATGGAAGAGAAGCAACTGGCAGCGCAGAGGTAAACCCATTTGGGCTGCCACACTGTGGCAAGACATTGCTGCTCGGCTAGAGAGCCTGCCTGTGAAAGTTCGGCACGTAGATGCTCATGTGCCTAAAGGTCGAGCCACCGAGGAACATCTAAACAACCAACAAGCGGATCAAGCTGCTAAGATTAAAGTTGCTGAGGTGGACTTGGCTGGCAACATAAAGGTGAACTTTTCCTAGCTCGGTGGGCTCATGATCACACAGAATCACAGAATCACAGAATCGACTGGGTTGGAAGAGACCTCAGAGATCATCGAGTCCAACCCTTGGTCCAACTCTAGTCCGTTTACTAGATCATGGCACTAAGTGCCATGTCCAATCTCAGTTTAAAAACCTCCAGGGACGGCGAGTCCACTACCTCCCTGGGCAGGCCATTCCAATGCCTGATCACTCTCTCTGTAAAGAATTTCTTTCTAATATCCAGCCTAAATTTCCCCTGGTAGAGTTTAAGCCCATGCCCCCTTGTCCTATTGCTAACTGCCTGGGAGAAGAGACCAATCCCCACCTGGCTATAACTTCCCTTCAGGTAGTTATAGAGAGTGATGAGGTCACCTCTAAGCCTCCTCTTCTCTAGACTAAACAACCCCAGCTCCCTCAGCCTCTCCTCATAGGTCTTATGTTCAAGTCCCTTCACCAGTCGTGTTGCTCTTCTCTGGACCCGCTCCAGCACTTCAATGTCTTTCCTGAGCTGAGGGGCCCAGAACTGAACACAATACTCCAGGTGTGGCCTCACCAATGCAGAGTACAGGGGAAGGATCACTTCCCTTGTCCTGCTGACCACGCTATTTTTGATACAGGACAGGACACCGTTGGCCTTCTTGGCCACCTGGGCACACTGTTGGCTCATGTTGAGCTTCCTGTCAATTAGCACCCCCAGGTCCCTTTCTGTCTGACTGCTCTCCAGCCACTCTGCGCCCAGCCTGGAGCGCTGCAGGGGGTTGTTGTGGCCAAAGTGCAGCACCCGGCATTTGGCCTTATTGAACTTCATCCCATTGGAATCAGCCCATTTTTCCAGTCTATCCAGATCCCTCTGCAGAGCCCTCCTGCCTTCCAGCAGGTCGACACTCCCTCCCAACTTGGTGTCATCAGGGCTTCAGGGCATCAAGGGCTTCAGGGCATCAATGTAGAGATGCAACATATAAATGGGCTCGCGATCGAGGGGTGGATTTAACTATGGACAGTATTTCACAGGTTATTCATGAATGTGAAACTTGCACCGAAATCAAACAAGCGAAACGGTTAAAGCCTGTACGGTATGGGGGGCGATGGTTAAAGTATAAGTATGGAGAAGCTTGGCAGATTGATTATATTACACTTCCACAAACACGTCAAGGTAAGCGTTATGTACTTACAATGGTGGAAGCAACCACTGGATGGTTGGAAACATATGCCGTACCTCATGCTACAGCCTGAAATACTATCTTGGGCCTTGAAAAGCAAGTCCTTTGGCGACACAGTATGCCAGAAAGAATTGAATCAGACAACGGTACTCATTTCAGAAACAGTCTTATAGACAATTGGGCCAAAGAACATGGTATTGAGTGGGTATATCATATTCCATATCATGCACCAGCCTCTGGGAAAATTGAAAGGTACAATGGTTTGTTAAAAACTACACTAAAGGCACTTGGTGGTGGAACCTTTAAAAACTGGGATTCACATTTAGCAAAAGCCACTTGGTTGGTCAACACCAGGGGATCAACCAATCGAGCTGGGCCTGCCCAATCAGAAATTCTACGGACTGTAGAAGGAGATAAAGTCCCTGTAGTACACATGTTTTGGTAAACCTAGCAATGGAATGCAAACTTATTGATAAGCATGGACGGACATCTCGTGAGAGGGGCAACGAGAAGCCGGTGACCAAGAAACTGACCAACTGTGTATAACATTCCATTCACATGAATACTTCATATAAAAGTGGGAGATCACGAGGATCTCATCCCTTTTTGCCTTTTCTCTTTTCCTCATGGCCGACATTAGGAGAGGACCTTGCTAGTGGTCCCTGCGAACTGAGGCCAGTGACAGACTGAATCCAGCTCCGGTTGGCTGCAGAGTCTAATCCAGGACTTTGGTTGCCGGCTCTGCACTTGCTGAGACTTTCAAGTTCGGTTTTGTATACTTTGTATTATTTTCTCTATTCTTATTAGTAGCATTAGTAAAACATCTTTAATTTTTCCAGTTCTTCTCTCTGTCCTTCTTCCCCTCCCGATTGCCTGTCCTTAGGGGGAAGGGGGGAGAGGGAGGGGCAAAAAGGGGAAGTGGAGGGGGAGAGGAGGTTAACAATACATCTGCCAGGGTTTTATTGTCACCCTACAATCAAAACCCTCGACACTTGCCCTTTCGCCTTGCCTTGCCTTGCCATGCCGTTTTGCCTTGCCCTTTTTCCTTGCCTTGTCTTGTCTTGCCCTTTTGCTTGGCTTTGCCTTGCTTTGCTCTTTTTCCTTGTCTTGCCTTGCCTTGCCTTTTTTGCCTTGCCTTGCCCTGCCCTTTTGTCTTGCCTTGTCTTGCCCTTTTCCCTTCCCTTGCCCTTTTCCTTGGCCTTGCCTTTTTCCCCTGCTTTGCCTTGCCTTGGCTTTTTTCCTTCCCTTGTCTTGCTTTGCCCTTTTGCCTTGCCTTGCCTTGCCCTTTTGCCTTGCCTTTTTGCCTTTTCTTTACTTGCCTTCTGCTTTACCCTTTTGCTTTGCTTTGCCCTTTTGCCTTGCCTTGCTTTGCCCTTTTGCCTTGCCTTGCTTTGTCCTTTTGCCTTGCCTTACCCTTTTCTCCTGCCTTGCCTTGCCTTTTGCCTTGCCCTTTTCCCTTGCCTTGCCATGCCGTTTTGGCTTGCCTTGCTGTCCCCTTTTTCCTTGCCCTGTCTTTTCTTGTCCTTTTCCTTTGCCTTGCCTTGCTTTCCTCTTTTTCCTTGTCTTAACTTGCCTTGCCCTTTTGTCTTGCCTTGCTTTGCCCTTTTGCCTTGCCCTGTCTTGTCTTGCCCTGTTGCTTTGCCTTACCTTGCTATGCTCTTTTTTCCTTGACTTGCTGTGCTTTGCCCTTTTGCCTTGCCTTGCCCTTTTCCCCTGCCTTGCTTTGCCCTTTTACCTTGCTTTGCTTTTCCTTCCCCTTTTTCCTTGCCTTGCTTAGCCTTACCATTTTGCCTTGCTTTGCCTTCCCTTTTGCGTTTCCTTGCCTTGCCTTGCCATTCTGCATTGCCTTGCTCTTTTTCCTTGCCTTACCTCGCTCTTTTCCCTTGCCTTGCCCTTTTCCCTTGCCTTGCCCAATTCCCTTGCCTTGCCTTCGGCTTTTGCCTTGCCTTGTATTCCCTTGCCTTTTTGCTGTGCCTTACCTTGTCTTGACCTTTTGGCTTGCCTTGCCTTGCTCTCATGCCTTATATTACTTGGCTCTTTTGCCTTGCCTTGCGTTCTACTTTTGCCCTTTTGCCTAGCCTTCTACTTTTGCCTTGCCTTGCCCTTTTCTCTTGACTTGCCTTGCTTTGCCTTTTTCGCCTTGCCTTGCCTTTGTCCTTGCCTTGTCTTGCCCTTTTCCCTTGCCTTGCCCTTTTTCCTTGCCTTGGCTTTTTCCCCTGCCTTTCCATGGCTTGATTATTTTTCTTCCCTTTTTTTGCTTTGCCCTTTTGCCTTGCCTTCCGCTTTTGCCTTGCCTTGCTTTGCCTTGACCTTTTGCATTGCCTTGTCTTGCATTGCCCTTTTGCATTGCCTTGCCTTTTTGCCTTGCCTTCCCTTGCCCTTTTCCCTTGACTTGCCTTTTTCCCTTACATTGCCCTTTTCCCCTGCCTTGCTTTGCCTTGGCTTTTTTCCCTCCCTTGTCTTGCTTTGCTCTTTTGCCTTACCTTGCCTTGCCTTGCCCTTTTCCTCATCTTTCCTTGCCTTCTGCTTTTACCTTTCCTTGCCCTTTTGCATTGCCTTTGCTTTGCATTGACCTTTTGCCTTGCCTTGCTTTTCCCTTTTGCCTTGCCTTGCCCTTTTTCCTTGCCTTCCCCTTTTGCCTCGCCTTGCCTTTCTTGCCTTGCCTTGCCTTGCCCTTTCCCCTAGCCTGGCCCTTTTCTAGTGCCTTGCCTTCCATGTTTTTTTTTTTTCTTCCCTTGGCTTGCCTTGCCCTTTTGCCTTGTGTTTCCTTGCCTTCTGCTTTTGCCTTACCTCCCTTTTGCATTGCCTTGCTTTGCCTTGACCTTTTGCCTTGCCCTGCTTTTCCCTTTTGCCTTTCCTTACCCATTTCCCTTGTCTTGCCCTGTCTTCCGCTTTTGCCTTGCCTTTCTTTGCTTTGACCTTTTCCCTTGCCTTGCCTTCCTTTTTTTTCCTTGCCCTGTCTTGTCTTGCCTTTTTGCTTTGCCTTGACTTGCTTTGCTCATTTTCCTTGTCTTGCCTTGCCTTGCCTTGCCCTTTTGCCTTGCCTTGCCCTTTTGCCTTGCCTTGCTTTTGCTGTGTGCGTGAAAGCATTTGTGTCTAGAAACGATTGTCTGTCCAAATGCAAGTGCCTTGATGCCGGCTCCATTCATGCTAAAGCTGGAGTGACTGCACAGCTGTGCTGTTTGTAGGAAAGGTTCCGTGTGTTGCCCAGTCCTGCATTTCTCACGCAGACAGATGCAAGGGAGCACTGCTAGTAAAGGAGCAAAGACAGTCAACGGCAGTACTGAATGCTGCTCCCTGGTACCTCTCTCCTATGGCAAAGGTTTCACAGTCGCCCGAGGAAAGATGCTTAGCAGTCAGTCTACAAGAGAAACGAAACAGATCATGCCATGACGTGAAAGAGCGACAGGGCGTCTCTTCACAAGCTTATCCCTGATCTACAGCCGAGGGCAAACACTTGTGTGCTTGTGGGAGAGCACGTGTCTTTCCTGTAAGTGTTTGGGAGTTTTGCTCAGGTCCATGTTTGCTCAAGCTCGATAATCAACATGTAGGATACCTGCAGACCAGTTGCTGTTGGTGTGAAGACAGTGTGCCTGTAAGTCAGTCTGTGTTCATTAGCGCCTGCTCTATCTATCCATCGCTCCACACGCGTGTGAGTCCATGTCTTTCTCTCCACAAGCATGTGTGTTGTTTTTGTCACACATGTGCATCTGCGCTAGTGTTGAGCTCAGGAGTGTGTCTGTTGACACTTGGTGTGCGTTGGCTGTGCCTGTGTGTAACACAGCAGAGTCATGACTGCTCCAGTGAACAGAGAAAAGGGAAATCATCTAGGCAGAGGCAACAAAGGAAAACCGAAGAGGGATTGACGTGTGCTCGACAGAGACGGATTCCCTGCGCTGATGTTTCTCAGTTACATGAGAAGAAAGCTGAGCGGTAGATCAACCGGAGAAATGTTTCCAAAGACGGCATTTAGCGAATGAACAGCAGTGTGCGTGGCTTTCAGGAGTGTGCCTGAAAAGTGCGAAAACCAGCAGAGCCTGTGCTCAAAAGCTGGAGGCTGTGTGACTGCATTGATGCACTCTCCCGCGTCTGCCAGTGTACAGACGGCTGTTTCATGTTCACACAAAGGCACGTGGTCCGGTTTCTCTTCTGTGCGTGCACATGTGATTCCGTTGTCTCTTCTGAACAGACGTACCTCTCTGCATGCAAAACTACGTGTTAAAACGTGTCTGCATATGAACATGGGCACATCTGCCAGTACCCTCCAAAAGAGTATTCTCGTGCAGCCATATGCGTGATGCAGTACACCAACCATCAACGGACACGTTTACCCTCAAGCATGTCAGTAGGTTTCACGTACGTCTTTCTGTCCATAGATGGGAGTGGGCGCGCTTGCGGATGTGTGCATGTGTGTGGCCAGGCGTTTGCTTAAGCATCAGTGTGTGAAAAGGTAGGTGCTTTTCTCTAGCTGCGTGTGCGTGAACGAGGTTGGTGGGTGCACATACCTGGGAGCTTGTGGAAAGGTTTCTGCTTGGTTTTCGGTGAGGAATCGTGTGTGTTCACGTGGACAAAATGACGGCATAGCAACTAGGTTTCACCGCTGAAAATGCAAATTTTCCGATGCTATCTCTTTCTCTCTCTATACCTAGTTGTGTATAGAAACCACTAATCCTGCGATCGGCAAGAGAGCTACCACGAAGCATGCTGGACAAAGAAAATACCAACAGATCCTCGGTTCACACATTGTTTCTGATATATGCTTGAATGCAAATACATTCCTGCTACTGTGGCATTAAAGATGTCCGTCAGAATATGTGATTGTGCACACTGGTGCAATTGGTTGTTTATCCATTCAGTCCTGGTGTGCGGGGCTTTCAGAACTGGGTTTGTGGAGTCGTCTGTGTAGATGCCGCTGTCTGAACACGCACACTCGATTGTTTACCAAAACATATACAGATGCCTTTTACCATGTAGTTTTGCATGCACAAAGGTACCTATGTCGGGATGTGAGAAAGTAATCGCGTGTGCACGCACACATTGTCTAGCTCAAAACTCTCAAAAACTTACAGAAAAGACGCATGCTCTCCCACAAGCACACAAGTGTTTGCCCTCAGCTATAGATCAGGGACAAGCTTGTGCAGAGATGTCTGTTCCTCTTTCGCGTTATGACGTGAACTGTTTTGTTTCTCTTGTAGATCGATTGCCTAGCGTCTTTCCTCGGGCAACTCTGAAACATTTGTCATAGGGAAGAAGTAGCACGGAGCAGCATTCACTACTGCCTAGGACTGTCTTTGCTCCTTTACTAGCAGAGCTCCCTTGCACATGTCCACATGAGAAATGCAGGAATGGTAACATTGTGCAAAACAATAAGGCACAACAAGGTACAAGGGCAAGGCAAGGCAGAAAGGCAAGACACGGCAAAGGGGCAAGACAAGGCAAAAGGGCAAGGTAAGGCAATGGAAAAGAGCAAGGTAGGCAAGGCTAAAGAGCAAGGCAAGGCAAGGGAAAAGGGCAATGCAAGACAAGGCAAGGCAAAAGGTCAAGGCAAAGCAAGGCAAGGCAAAACGGCAAGGCAAGTTAAGGCAAAAAAGCAAGGGAAGGCAAGGCAAGGCAAAAGTCGAAGGCAAGGCAGGGCAAGGAAAAAAGCTAAGGCAAGACAAGGCAGGGCAAAAGGGCAAGGCAAGGGAAAAGAGCAAGGCAAGGAAAAAGGGCAAGGCAAGGCAAAAGGGCAAGGCAAGGGAAAAGAGCAAGGCAAGGCAAAAGGGCAAGGCAAGGGAAAAGAACAAGGCAAGGCAAAAGGGCAAGGCAAGGCAAAGGATAAGGCAAGGCAAGGCAAAAAAGGCAAGGCAAGGAAGGCCAAGGCAAAAGAGAAAGGCAATGCAGAAGGGGAAGGTTAAGCAAGAAAGGCAAGGCAAAAGGGCAAGGCAAAGCAAGGCAAAAGGGTAAGGAAAAGCAAGGTAATAAAAAAGGGGAAGGCAAAGCAATGCAAGGCAAAAGGGCAAAGCAAGGAAAGGCAAAAGGGCAAGGCAAGGCAAGGAAAAAGGAAAAGGCAAGGCAAGACAAGAAAAAAGAGCAAAGCAAGGCAAGGCAAATCAAAAGTTCAAGACAAGACAGGTCAAGGAAAAAGGGGAAGGCAAGGCAAGGCAAAGCGGCATGGCAAGGGAAAAAGCAAAAGGGCAAGGCAAAACGGCAGGGCAAGGCAAGGCAAAATCGCAAGGCAAAAAGGCAAGGCAAGGCAAGGGAAAAGAGCAAGGTAGGCAAGGCAAAAGGGCAAGGCAAAGCAAGGCACTGCAAAAGGGCAAGGCAAAGCAAAAGAGGAAGGCAAAGAAAGACAAGGCAAAAGGGCAAGACAAGGCAAGGCAAAGGGGCAAAGCAGGACAAGGGAAGGAAAAAAGCCAAGGCAAGGCAAGGCAGGAGAAAAGGGCAAGGCAAGGGAAATTGGCAAGGCAAGGGGAAATGGCAAGGCAAAAGGGCAAGGCAAGGCAAAAGTGCAAGGCAAAGCAAGGCAAAAGTGCAAGGCAAAGCAAGGCAAGGAAAAAGGGGAAGGCAAAGCAAAGCAAGGCTAAAGGGCAAAGGAAGGGAAGGCAAAAAGGGCAAGGCAAGGCAAGGCAAGAGAAAAGAGCAAGGTAGGCAAGGCAAGGTAAAAAGGCAATGCAAGGCAAGGCAGTGCAAAAGGTCAAGGCAAAGAAGGGCAAGGCAAAAGCGAAAGGCAATGCAAGACAAAGGAAAAGGGCAAGACAAGGCAAGGCAAAAGGGTAAGGCAAAGGACAGTAAGCAAAAAGGGGAAGGCAAAGCAAGGCAAATTGGGCAAAGCAAGGTACCAACCTCATAGCCTTTTATGAGAAGGTAACAAGGTGGATGGATGATGGCAGAGCGGTGGATGTGGTCTACCTTGACTTCAGTAAAGCCTTTGACCCAGTCTCCCACAGCATCCTCACAGCTAAGTTGAGGAGGTGCGGTCTGGACAATAGAGTAGTGAGGTGGGTTGCAAACTGGCTTAAGGAGAGAAGCCAGAGAGTGGTAGTCAATGGTGCGGAGTCTAGTTGGAGGCCAGTATCTAGTGCAGTGCCTCAGGGGTCAGTAATGGGGACAATATTATTCAATATATTCATTAACGATTTAGACGAGGGAATTGAGTGACTGTCAGCAAGTTTGCTGATGACACCAAGCTGGGAGGAGTGGTGACACTGGAAGCTGTGCTGCCATCAGAGACCTGGACAGGCTGGAGAGTTGGGCGGGGAATAACCTGATAAAATTTAACAAGGACAAGTGTAGAGTCCTGCATCTGGGCAGGAACAACCCCAGGTTCCAGTATAGGTTGGGAAATTACATATTAGAGAGCAGTGTAGGGGAAAGGGACCTGGGGGTCCTGGTGGACAGCAGGGTGACCATGAGCCAGCACTGTGCCCTTGTGGCCAGGAAGGCCAATGTCATCCTGGGGTGTATTACAAGGGGGGTGGCTAGTAGATCGAGAGAGGTCCTCCTTCCCCTCTGCTCCACCCTGGTGAGACCACATCTGGAATACTGTGTCCAGTTCTGGGCCCCTCAGTTCCAGCAGGACAGGGAACTGCTGGAGAGGGTCCAGCATAGGGCAACGAAGATGATTAAGGGAGTGGAGCACCTCCCTTATGAAGAAAGGCTGAGGGAGCTGGGGCTCTTTAGTTTGGAGAAGAGGAGACTAAGGGGGGACCTTATTAATGTTTATAAATATATAAAGGGTGAGTGCCCTTCTCTTTGCTTTGGAACTTGAGGCACTGGGGGAAAACTTGGAGGAATGTCAACTTCTGATGCTTCTGCTTCAGTCTCTTGATCGAAGGGACCTTGTCCCTCTAGCAAAGAGATGTCCAAACACCCAGTGCAGAAGAGAAGCAGCAGCTCTTTGCTGGTGATGTTGAGAGCGGACTAAAGAGCAGGACCCTGGAAGAGATGGAGGTGTTGTTCTTTTAGTTGCATCCGGCAAACGATTCAATAATTCGAGAATGAATCCATCCTGACATGAAGCACAGCGCTGGCCATTCCCGACTTCCATCACCAAAAGCCAAAGGCAGACCAGCTGCTTCTTTAAGGCAGCATAGACAAAATAAAGACGCTTAGAACCACAGCAACTCTTCTGTGCAAAACCTGATCATTTGATTGCTATGGAGGAAATTCAGCCTCCCTGGAAAAGAAGTTGGAACTTTGGGAAATGACTTACCCAAGGCCTTCTTGGAGGAACGTTACGTTTGAATCCCATTTGACTATCAAAACCAGCCTTTAAAGCTTGGTGTAGGAAAGAAGCAAACAGATTGATGTCTCCGGGAGCTCTGCGGTGCGATCAGACCAACTCTCTGGGCACTACCCAGCGAGACACATAAACCTTCCTGCACGGACACAGCTCCCGAGCACGACTCCAGCCCTCCCTCATTGCTCCCTTGCATTTGTCAGCATGGCTTTTGCTGTTAATTTAGCAAGAACTCCTCCTGTTCGCAAATTACTGTTGGTAATACATAATACATAATACATAATACATAATACATAATACATAATTAATACATAATACATAATACATAATACATAATACATAATACATAATACATAATACATAATACATAGTACATAATACATAGTACATAGTACATAATACAGATTAAAGTGAAGTACACACTGCTGAGTCAACACCTTGAACTGGGCACCTGCTGAATTGGAACTGGGAGGCTTAGAGGAGCCAACGCAGCTGTGATTTAGGGCCCAGCAAGCCCCGTGTGTCAAAAGTGTTCCAAATCGTGCCGAGGAAACAGATGCTTCCCACAGAACGATGTGGGTATCTCTAGATGTACATCACTACCTTTCTGGCCACGGCCCCAACTGACTTGTTGCGGCACAGCCCCGCAGCACCAGAACATGTCGCCGGTCACCTCCCGCCTGAGGAGCGCAGGTTGGACAGCTGTGGCAAGTTACTTGCTTTGTTCCATGTCAGTTTTACTCCTTTGGCTTTTCGGGAAGTGAGGCTGTTTCACGTCCACTCCATCATGACGTTCCAATTTCCCTGAAAGTGCTGGCGTCACCTTCTCCCAGAGAAGGACCGCGCTGTGAGCAGGAGGAATACACCAGTCCAAGCCAGGAAAAGAAGGGCTCTGCTCCGGGGACGTGGCGGTGCTGTGCTTTGTCCTGAGCCCCCGGCCGATCGCAATACAACTCTGCCCTTCCCAGGCAGAAATTCCCTGCAGGGCAACTGGGCAGCTGGAGGCTGGGGAGAGAGATGCTGCTGCTGCCCGGTGCTGCCCCAGCCATTGCAATCAGCTCTGGTTCTGTGCAGTGCACGGGGGTGCTGGGGAAGAGGAGGATGCTGCGAAGGCTGCAGCCCGGGCCATGCAGCAGCCACAGACAGCCATGGCTGGTTTGCAATGCGCCACACAGGGATCAGCAGCTGCTGCGGCTCTTGACTGACTGGGTTTATACCTGAGCCTCCCTCCATTTCTGGGCCCCAGAAACCCAGGGCAGAGTAACTCGCATCTGAGACGAAGCTCTGAGCGGTGGATTTCTTGTCAAGACCAGCACTGTTTGCGGCGCTTCTCCCCGGTGTCTCAGGCCTGAACGTGCTCTCGTGACGCTGGAAGTCTTGTGCATCAGAGCCTTGTGCAGAGATGGGTCATGGCTCAGATTTCCAGCAAGGGAGCGAGCAGCCGGCTCTTCCTGACTTGGAAGACCCTCGGTGGAGGAGAGGGACCACATGCGGGTTTGGAGGGTATCGCCTGTATCAGCTCATGCAGGTGCTCCGAAACACCCCTGCAATGGGGAGGTTCCTTGTGAGACGAAGGGGATGCCGTACGGTGCAGGTCAACCAGGCCAAGTCGGCAATAGATCTCAAATGTTCCAAGTCCTGGTCTGGAACTGGAGACAGGCGGGTGGGAAGGGAGCTTGAGGGGGATCCAGCCAGACTGCCGGCTTGCGGCAGCACCAGCCCAGGGCTTCCGGCAACCAAGGCCGGGACACCCCGAGGACAGAGATTTCCTGCAGCCTTCTTTGTCCCGAGGTGGAGCAGGAGCAGAGGAGCACAGGGGGAAAACTTGTCATTTTTTTTTTTTGGCTTTATTGATTTTGAAAACAATCCAAGGCCGAGCAGAGGCTGGCAGCACCATGTCCTCAGGGCAGGTGAACGCCGCGGTCGCGGCTCTACTCCTCTTGCTGTCCCGCGGTGCAGCTGCAGCGGAAAGCCCTGCGCAGAGCCCGGAGCGCCCTCCTGAACCGGGAAGGCCGTCGCCGTGGAGCCGGGCCCTGCGCTGGGCAGGCGATGTCTGCGCTGGTCTCTCCCCCATGCTCTGCAGACATTGGAGAAACCGTGTTCTCTTCTTCCTCCTTTGCAGCTGGGACGAGAGGGGCTGTGCTGGCCTGTCCCTCATCCTCTCCTGCCAAATGAGCCTCAATGGCTTCAAGTCCTGCAGGTGCTGGTGCTGCCATTGGAACATCCGTGCATTGGGCCAGGTCCTGCTGTTCCAGCGGTTGCTGGCCAGGTCCCTGGATCTCAGCCTCAGCCCTGCGCACCGCCTCACTGACGATGTACTCCACAATGTCTGACAGGTCCACATCGTCCTCTGTGGGGCTGTGCTGGGCAGGTGCCGGGCGCTCTGCCTCTGCTGCCGCCTCCGTGTCTGTGCTGGTCAAGCCAGACCCCTCCTGGGGACCTGCAGGGGCGTCCTGCAGGTGCTCCTGGACCGAGGGGTTGATCCAGGTGCTGTGGATGGTGTCTCCGCCCTGGCACGCCTCTTTGCTGTTCTCATCTTGCAAGTCCATGTGCTGGGCCAGGTCCTGCTGTTCCTCTGGTTCCTGGCCAGCTGCCACGATCTGAGCCACAGCCCTGCGCACGGCCTCACTGACGATGCGCTGGGCTGTGTCCCACAGAGCCGCGTCGTCGGCTGTGGCGCCCTGTGGGGCAGGTGCCGGGCACTCTGCCTCTGCTGCTGCCTCGCTGTTGGTGCTGCGAGGCCAGCCAGACCCCTCCTGGGGACCTTTATGGTGGTCCTGCAAGCGCTCCTGGACCGAGGGGGTGACCCAGGTGCTCTGGAGGGTGTGCTGGCCCAGGCTGTGGCCGATCTGCGGGCAGGAGGAGGAGCAGGACACCTCCTTGTCAGTTGGCATCTTGGGTCTCCTCTATCAATGAGCCGCAACGGGCACCCAGTGGAGATGCTGCCTCGTGAGAAGCTGCTGCCTCCTGAGAAGCTGCTGCTCCTGAGAAGCTGCTCTCCTGGGAGTGAGCACCCCAGGGCTCTCGCTCCTTAAATACCCCCACGGTCAGGGCGGGGACCCCCGTGTCACAATGGCCTCTGGTGATGTCGACCCCGTGTCACAATGGCCTCTGGTTATGACGTCACAGAGCCCGGGCGGTTGTCATGGAGACACCCACCTCCGGGCCCGGCTGGGACTGGCTGTGCGCGGCGTGGGGCAGCCCCTGCTTGAAGGAGGAGGTGGCAGAGAATGGCGAGGGAAGCTGTCCCCAGCACACAGGACCCCGTCCCCCAGAGCTTTGCTTAGATGCTGCTGCCTGCTCCGCTGCACCTGCAAGTATCCGCATTCAGAGGTTGTTTGCAGGACAAACCAAGGGCCACTCGACAGCCTCACCACGCTGATTCTTTGTTTTTGTCGTGGTCTGATCGTGGGGAGACAATCAAAACCGTGGGAGAAGGTTTCCCTTCACCCTTTTTCCCCCTTCCCCCTTCAGGCCACAGTAGTCTACAGTTAATCTCCACTCATCGCTAGACTTACGCACTGGCCAAATTGGGCTATTGAAAGGTGAGCGAGTCTTCCTGATCACACCCTGGCTTTCCAGTTGACCAATCATTTTCTGAATAGGAATCCAAGAGTCCCGATTGGTGCGATACTGTTGACGATGCACCGTTGTGGTAGCAACTGGCACCTGCTGATCATTAACCATCAGCAGTCCTACAACAGAAGGGTCATCTGAAAGACCAGGCAAATCAGACAGCTGTTCAATTCTCTCAGTGTCCACAGATACTATCCTAAATGCCCACCTATAACCTTTTGGGTCCTTAAAATACCCTCTCCTGAGGTAGTCTATGCCAAGGATGCACGGAGCATCTGGGCCAGTCACAATGGGATGCTTTTGCCAATTTTTTCCAGTTAGGCTCATTTCAGCCTCTACAACAGTCAGCTCTTGGGATCCCCCAAGTCACTCCAAAAATACTGATGAGTTGTGTCCCCTTACAGTCTGAAGGAATTATGGTGCACTGAGCAGCAGTGTCCACCAAAGCCTTGTACTCCTGGGGGTGTGTTGTACCAGGCCATCCTATCTGTACCGTCCAGTAAACTCTGTTATCCCTTTCCTCCGCCTGGCTGGAGGCAGGGCACCTCTAATCTCGGTCTTCCACCGTCACTCGGTGTGAATTAGAAGTAACTTCACGAGCACCAGAATCTCTTTTGTAAACCAGGCAGCCCTTTTCCTAGAAGCCTGCCCTGTTAACTCATGCACTCGTTCTTGAAGTTCCCCAGTAGGTTTACTGTGCCACTTACTCATATCTTCTCCCTGCTCACGTAGGAAGGACCACAGCAAACCTCTGCTGGTGGCCTGCCTGTGTTCTCTCTCTGGAGACTGGGAACGCCTTCTCTCTCTCTCTGGGGACTGGAAACACTTTCTCTCTCTCTCTGGATATTGGAAATGCTTTCTCCTAATAGCTGAAGCATTGGTTCGTACAAATCGAGAGCCATGTGTGTGTTCCCTGAGTGCTTTCATTTCTCTCAACAGCTTTTCAAAACAGTCAACAGTCGTTTCACTCAGTTTCTCCACCCTAGAGACATAAGCCCCTAGGGGATCAGAAAGGTTTTCCTCAAATTCCTGGAGCCGCTCAGTCATGTCATTAACACTTTGTCTACCGCCAGTTGACACGAACGTTCCTGCCAATATCTTAGCATATGCAGCTGGTGCACTCTGTGAGAATCTGCGCCACATAGACCGTGTACACTCAACTCTATCTGGATTCACCCCCTCCTGGCTATCTGGCCCAAAACAGATAAGCTCTCGCACAGCTAACTCTCTCAGGAACTGGATACCTCGCTCCATAGCATTCCATTTCCTTGATGTGCATTGACAGTCATCCTTGTTACGAAATCTTGTTTTCATGGCTGTCAAGAGTCGGGTCCAGAGGGCCGTGGGGTTGGGCTCACTGGCAATTGCCCCATCAAGGGTGGAATCCCTTGACAGAGATCCCAACTGCTTGGCTTCTCCGCCCTCCAGTTCTCTTGTGTCAGCCCCGTTATCCCAGCACCGGAGCATCCAGGTTAACACATTCTCACCATCTTTACGAGTACAGTCTTTTCGCAACTCTCTCAGCTCACTTGGAAAAAAAGACCGGGTAACGGTCACCTCCTCCCCTGATGATGCCCCTGGGGATGAATGCAGCCCCTTGCCATCATCTGCAGCCCGATTAGTCTTCTTAGCCGCTTCTTAAAACCAGCTACTGATGCCGATATGGGCTAAAGATTATCGCTGAGCTTGTTTTTTGTTACAACAGGAAAAATGCCCCTTTGCAGCAGAGGATCTGCCCGTGGGCCTGTCTTTACTCTTCTGCACTTAATGAAGCGCTTCCAACACAGCACCACCTTGCATTACCCCAAGTGCTTGAATTAGGGATAATTACCATGTCTGAGCTGTCAGGCAGCCATTTGCCAGCCCACAGAACCTGGTGCCTGAGCCCAGAGGCTATGCCTATGCTTTCACACCTATGCTTTCCATAGCAGGTGCCCTGGGGTTTAGCTGAGACCTGCTCCCCCACCTGTTTTCCTACCTGGACATCTAGGAGGTGAGAGAGGCCACATGCCAAACACATGGAGCCGGCACCAAAATGTTGAGATTCTTTAATGGAATAGACGTAGGCTGGCAGGTTCCTGCACCCATGGCAGCACTTTCGCAGAGCAATTCATTACCATCATGTACTAGAGGATTGTTTTTCACAGTTTCTTTTAGTAAATTTGAAGGAAAAGAGAAGAAGTTCCTTTGTATGTGAATAACCTCCTCAGTAATTTCATGCCACCGCCATTCCCAGGTGGTTTCAGCCATGCCCAGTGCGTGACCACCAAGAGCAGGGACAGCGCCCTGGGCCTCCTGGGCACAAGGACAGCCTTGGGGCCAGCAGCACCCCGAAGTCCTTCCTCCAAGGAGTGCTGGGTGCATGGGCAGTGGGTGGGGTGGGACACTGGGCGCCCATGTCACCTCCATGTCACAATGCGACCACGGGGCAATGCTGATGTCACAATGCCCCGGGGCAGTATAAAAGGGAGCAGCGTCCCGTGTCTGCTGCCAGAGCTGGCCTGGAGGCAGCCTGAAGACATCGGAGAGGAAGACCTTGAGGAGCCGGTGGAATCTCTTGACAGGGGCTGAAGGAGGAAGAGCTGGACGAGGCAGCTGGAGTTTCTCCGCTGCAAGGCCATCTCCCAGCAGGGCAACCTTCCAGGTTCATCTGATGGATGAACATCCTTTTCAGCTGGATAGCAGTAGCCAAATGAAGGGAATGCCTTCTTGAGGAGCACTGCAGAGCTCACTGTCCTGATGGAGTGGGGAGCTAGGGTCAGCAGCTGTAGGAAGTGGAATGCAGAGTGGTTTAAGGGGGCCCGGTGCTCTCCCAGCCACCAGAAGGTACATGCGTCCTTTGCACAAGGTGATGGAGCGAATGGCTAATCTGGGCAAGGTTACAAGTGTTTGTCAGCAATTTCCTCAGCATGTAGTGCTAGTGAAAGGAGGGAGAAGGAGAAGAAGGAGAGAGAAGAGGGAGAGGGAAGAGGTGAAGAAAGGAGGAGAGGAGAGGAGAGGAGAGGAGAGGAGAGGAGAGGGAGAGGGAGAGGGAGAGGAGAGGGAGAGGGAGAGGGAGAGGGAGAGGGAGAGGGAGAGGGAGAGGAGAGGAGAGGGAGGAGAGGAGAGGAGAGGAGAGGAGAGGAGAGGAGAGGAGAGGGAGAGGGAGAGGGAGAGGGAGAGGGAGAGGAGAGGGAGAGGGAGAGGGAGAGGGAGAGGGAGAGGGAGAGGGAGAGGGAGAGGAGAGGGAGAGGGAGAGGGAGAGGGAGAGGGAGAGGAGAGGAGAGGAGAGGAGAGAGAGGAGAGGAGAGGAGAGGAGAGGAGAGGAGAGGAGAGGAGAGGAGAGGAGAGGAGAGGAAGAGGAGAGAGAGAGAAGAGAAGAGAAGAGAAGAGAGAGAAGAGAAGAGAAGAGAAGAGAAGAGAAGAGAAGAGAAGAGAAGAGAAGAGAAGAGAAGAGAAGAGAAGAGAAGAGAAGAGAAGAGAAGAGAAGAGAAGAGAAGAGAAGAGAAGAGAAGAGAAGAGAAGAGAAGAGAAGAGAAGAGAAGAGAAGAGAAGAGAAGAGAAGAGAAGAGATCATCCTATCATTCTATCCTTCTATTATTCCGTGGTCTTCTGGGAGGCATGACCAGCCTGTGGGCCGAGGAGCCAGGTCTTGCTCAAATGCTCAGGGAACAGCCGATCGCCAGTGTTGGGGTCAGGAAGGAATTTTCCCCCGGGGCAGACTGGCCCTGGTCCCCGGGGTTTTTTTTGCCTTCCTCTGCAGCATTGAGCACGACCACCTGTCAGAGCTCCTCTGGGCCCTTTTGGCTTGGTTCATGCCCACTGCTCTTGCCCTCCAAGGCACCACTCGTGCCCTGGCTTTCTCGGGTTCTTTCTCCCAGGGCAAGTTTGCAGCAGGAGCCAGCTCTCCTCCTTCTCCTCCTTCTATTAAAATCTGCAATTTTTATCAAATAAATATAAATAGAAATAAAAAAAATAAAATAAAATTCTGTTTCCAGTTGTATCCTTTGTGTATGTGTCTCTGAAACTGTTTTTGGATCTAAAACCTCTCTGGCATTTCAGTCGAACAGTCCCATCTTTATTGGACTCCTTGTGAGCGTACAGAATAGAGCAGCACAGCACAGCACAGCACAGCATGGTTGTGCTCAGTAGCTGTGCCTGGAGCACGATGAGCTCTGAGCCAGGCCTGAGGACTCCATCCAGGAGAGCCGCTCTCTGCAGGGCAGGGCCCAGGCCCGTCCAGGAGATGGGGCAGAGACAGGCACACACACCTACAACATGGCTCAGGCAGGCACCAGAGGTCCCAGGCTGAGCTGAGACACGGCCCCTGGGCCCCTGCAGGAGATGGTCCCCAGGGAGGCCGGTCCCAGCCACTGAGGCCTTTGAGCACCCCAAGACCCTGTAGACACGGATGGCTGGCAGCTTTGGAGACTGAGTCTTGGCCCAGATGGACCTTCTCTCTGATCAGGACTTTTGTTCTCAGATTCTTTTGTTTAGGTATGTTTTTTCCAAAGCAAAGATCTCAGGCATTACTAAAAAGGAGAGCAAGGAGAAAAAGAAATCCATGTCACACACCACACACTATCCCATGTGTGTATGAGTTTTGACGCAAATGTCCAAAATGGCAGTAGCTTCCTTACTCTTTCAGTACTCCAAAGAGTATCTCTTAAAGGCTTTCCATAAGTTCTGAACCTCTTCCCACCAATCAAGGTAGGCAAATAACTCCGAGAAAGGTGCAAGTCACACAGGAGGTGTGGAAGGTTTACCCTGCGGCTGAAGTGCATTTTGCATCCCCTGTACAGATGGCCAACTGTGGATCTTGGTTTGGGTAGAAAAGGAAACCTGACTGCAGTAGCAGCAATGGACTCTTTTTGCTCATTTGGGAAGAGTCATCATTTGCCTGGCTGTGCTTTGGGAATGGATTCAAAGCGAGTCTTATTTCCATGGCGGTCTGTTGGCACTGTCCAGCCCAGCCTATGGCTCTGGTCACACTGGGGATTTTCTCCACGCTGCAGTGGTTGAAACCATCCTGTTATCCCCTCAGAAAAGGCTTTGTGAGCCTGGTCCTCCTCGCTGTGGGGCCTCATGGACATCAGCTCTGGTGCAGAGAGGGGACAGCTACCAGGGCTGTTCTCTTGGTTGCAGGGCTGGTTTCTGCCATGACTGCAGTTGTTGCCATCATGATTTCTCTGCTGCAAAGGGCCCTGCAGCGGACAATGAGGGCAGCATTTTTAGCACAAATAAAAAAGGGGAATTGTGGGAAATTGCAGCGGATCTGTGGAATCCTTGACAGAAAATGTGAGAGTAGAGATCAGCCTTGAGATATTAAGATTTACCCTTGAGAAGGATGGGAGTAAAGGAGTATCCGGAGAGAGGAGAGATGTACCCGTGAGAGAGAAGGGGGTAGAAGAGTAACATGGACGATAGAAAAATTAACTAATGGGATGTTAGTGCTGTAACTTGTAACCAATGGTGAAAAGACACATGAACTGGTAGAATTGTATAAAAATGCACTTGTAGCAATAAATGGCGTCTATTACTTTCATCTTGAAAGAACTTGGTCCATGTCGTTTGTCTGTCTCAACCGCGACACAAAACCCCCTGGAGAGCGCGTGTGTGTCACAAACCCCCCTGGACAGTGTGTGTGTCACAAACTCCCCTGGACAGTGTGTGTGTCACAAACCCCATTGGACAGTCTGTGTGTCACAAACCCCATTGGACAGCGTGTGTGTCACAAACCCCATTGGACACGTGTGTGTGTCACAAACCCCATTGGACAGCGTGTGTGTCACAAACCCCATTGGACAGTGTGTGTGTCACAAACCCCCCTGGACAGTGTGTGTGTCACAAACCCCATTGGACAGCGTGTGTGTCACAAACCCCATTGGACAGCGTGTGTGTGTCACAAACCCCCCCAGACAGTGTGTGTGTCACAAACCCCCCTGGACAGTGTGTGTGTCACAAACCCCATTGGACAGTGTGTGTGTCACAAACCCCCCTGGACCCAAAATATGGGGGGACCCCAAAGTGGGGGACCCCAAAATGTGGGGGCACACCAATATATGGGGGGACCCCAATATATGGTGGACCCCAAAATGTGGGGGGACCCCAAAGTGGGGGGGACCCTAAATTTTGGGGGGGTATCCCAAATATGGGGGACCCCAAAGTGGGGGGGACCCCTATATATATAGAGGGACCCCAAAGTGGGGTGACCCCAAAAAATATGGGGGGACCCCAAAAAGTGGGGGGACCCCAATATATGGAGGACCCCAAAATGTGGGGGGACCCCAAAGTGGGGGGGACCCTAAATTTTGGGGGGGTATCCCAAATATGGGGGACCCCAAAGTGGGGGGGACCCCTATATATATATATAGAGGGACCCCAAAGTGGGGTGACCCCAAAAAATATGGGGGGACCCCAAAAAGTGGGGGGACCCCAATATATGGAGGACCCCAAAATATATGGGGGGGACACCCAATTGGGGGGACCCCAAAATAAGGGGGGACCCCAAAGAGGGGGGGACCCCAAAGTGGGGGGGGCACCCCAAAATAAGGGGGGACCCCAAAGAGGGGGGGACCCCAAAGTGGGGGGGGCACCCCAAAGTGGGGGGGACCCCAAAGGGGGGGGACCCCAATATATGGGGGGAACCACAAAGTGGGGGGGACCCCAAAATTGGGGGGGACACCAATATATGTGGGGACCCCAAGGTGGGGGGACCCCAATATATGGGGGGAACCTCAAAGTGGGGGGAACCCCAAAATGTGGGGGGACACCAATATATGGGGGGACCCCAATATATGGTGGACCCCAAAATAAGGGGGGACCCCAAAATGTGGGGGGGACCCTAAATTTTGGGGGGGTACCCCAAATATGGGGGACCCAAAAGTGGGGGGGACTCCTATATATATGGGGGACCCCAATGTGGGGCGACCCCAAAAATATGGGGGACCCCAAAAAATATGGGGGGAACCCAAAATATGGGGGACCCCAAAATATATGGGGGGACACCCAATTGGGGGGACCCCAAAATATGGGGGGGACCCCAGTATATGGGGGAACCTCAAAGTGGGGGGACCCCAAAATGTGGGGGGACACCAATATATGGGGGGACCCCAAATAGGGGGGGGACCCCAAATATCTGGGGGACCCCAAATATCGGGGACCCCAAAATATATGGGGGGGACCCCAAATATGGGGGGACCCCAAAGAGGAGGGGACCCCAAAGTGGGGGGGGATCCCAAAATTGGGGGGGACCCCAAATATCGGGGGGACCCCAAATATCGGGGACCCCAAAATATATGGGGGGAACCTCAAAGAGGGGGGGACCCCAAAATGTGGGGGGACACCAATATATGGGGGGACCCCGAAATGTGGGGGGACCCCAAATATGGGGGACCCCAAGGTGGGGGGGGCCCTAAAATTGGGGGGGACCCCAAATTGGGTGGGACCCCAATATATGGGGGGCACCTCAAAGTGGGGGGAACCCCAAAATGTGGGGGGACACCAATATATGGGGGGACCCCAAATATCGGGGGGACCCCAAATATCGGGGGGACCCCAAAATATATGGGGGGGACACACAATTGAGGGGACCCCAAAATATGGGGGGACCCCAAAATGTGGGGGGCACCCCAAAGTGGGGGGGGCACCCCAAAGTGGGGGGACCCCAAAATGTGGGGGGACCCCAAAATATGGGGGGGACCCCCAAACCAACCTGCTCGACACGCAGCTCCACGTCCCCATGGACGGATTTGCCACTGAAGAGCTGCACCCTAAAAATGGGGGGACCCCCAATGTGGGACCCACAAGTGGGACCCACAAGTGACCCCCAAGTGACCCAAAGTGACCCCTAAATGACCCCCATATGACCCCAAGTGACCCACAAGTGACCACATCTGACCCCAAGTGACCCCCAAGTGACCCAAAGTGACCCACAAGTGACCTCCAAGTGACCTCATATGACCCCAAGTGACCCACAAGTGAACCCCATATGACACAAAGTGACCCCCAAGTGACCCAAAGTGACCCCAAATTGACCCCCAAGTGACGCCCACATGACCCAAAGTGACCCCCAAGTGACCCAAAGTGACCCCCAAGTGACCCCAAGTGACATTCAAGTGACCCCAAGTGACCCCCAGTGACCCCCAAGTGACTCCCAAGTGACCCAAAGTGACCCCCAAGTGACCTCATATGACCCCAAGTGACCCCCAAGTGACCCTCAAGTGACCCCCAAGTGACCCAAAGTGACCCCCAAGTGACCCCCAAGTGACCCCAAGTGAACCCCAGATGACCCCAAGTGACCCCTAAGTGACCTCATATGACCCCAAGTGACCCCCAAGTGACCCCCAAATGACCTCAAAGTGACCCCCAAGTGACCCCAAGTGACCCCAAGTGACCCTCAAGTGACTCCCAAGTGACCCTCAATTGACCCCCCAAGTGACCCCCAGTGACCCAAGTGACCCAAAGTGACCCCCAAGTGACCTCATATGACCCCAAGTGACCCCCAAGTGACCCAAAGTGAACCCCAAGTGACCCAAGTGACCCAAAGTGACCCCAAGTGACCCTCAAGTGACCCCCAAGTGACCCTTAATTGACCCCCAAGTGACCCCCAATGACCCAAGTGACCCAAAGTGACCCTCAAGTGACCCCCAAGTGACCCTCAATTGACCCCCAAGTGACCCCCAGTGACCCAAGTGACCCCAAGTGACCCAAAGTGACCCCCAAGTGACCTCATATGACCCCAAGTGACCCTCAATTGACCCCAAAGTGACCCCCAGTGATCCTGAAGTAATCCTCATGTGACCCAAGTGACCCAAAGTGACCCTCAAGTGACCCCCAAGTGACCTCATATGACCCCAAGTGACCCCAAGTGACCCCCAAGTGACCTCATATGACCCCAAGTGACCCCCAAGTGACCCACAAGTTACCCCCAGTGACCCAAGTGACCCAACGTGACCCCCAAGTGACCCCAAGTGAACCCCATATGACCCCAAGTGACCCCTAAGTGACCCCCAAGTGACCTCATATGACCCCAAGTGACCCCCAAGTGACCCTCATGTGACCCCCAAGTGACCCCATGACCCCAAAGTGCCCCCATAGTGACCCCAAGTAACCCCAGTGACCCCAAGTGACCCCCAAGTGACCCCCAAGTGATCCCCAAGTGACCCCCAAGTGACTCCCAAGTGACCCCAAGTGACCCCCAAGTGACCTCATATGACCCCAAGTGACCCCTAAGTGACCCTCAAGTGACCCCCAAGTGACCCTCAAGTGACACCAAGTGACCCTCAATTGACCCCCAAGTGACCCCCAGTGACCCAAGTGACCCCCAAGTGACCTCATATGACCCCAAGTGACCCCCAAGTGACCCACTAGTGAACCCCAAATGACTCCCAAATGACCCCCAAGTGACCCCCAAGTGACCTCATATGACCCCAAGTGACCCCCCAAGTGAACCGCAAATTACCCCCAAGTGACCCCCAAGTGACCCCCAAGTGACCCCATATGACCCCAATTGACCCCCAAGTGACCCAAAGTGACCCCCAGTGACCCAAGTGACCCAAAGTGACCCCCAAGTGACCCAAAGTGACCCTCAAGTGACACTCATGTGACCCCCAACTGACCCCATGACCCCCAAGTGCCCCCATAGTGACCCCAAGTAACCCCAGTGACCCCAAGTAACCCCCAAGTGACCCCCAAGTGACTCCCAAGTGACCTCATATGACCCCAAGTGACCCTCAAGTGACCTCATATGACCCCATGTGACCCCCAAGTGCCCCCCAAGTGCCCCCAAGTGACCCCCAAGTGACCCCATGACACCCAAGTGCCCCCATAGTGACCCCAAGTAACCCCAGTGACCCCAAGTGACCCCAAGTGACCCCCAAGTGACTCCCAAGTGACCTCATATGACCCCAAGTGACCCTCAAGTGACCTCATATGAACCCATGTGACCGCCACGTGACCCCCAAGTGACCCCAAGTGACCCCCAAGTGACCCAAAGTGACCCCAAGGGACCCCCAAGTGACTCCCAAGTGACCCAAAGTGACCCCCAAGTGACCTCATATGACCCCAAGTGACCCCTATGTGACCCTCAAGTGACCCCCAAGTGACCTCAAAGTGACTCCCAAGTGACCCCACATAACCCCCAAGTGACCCCAAGTGAACCCCATATGACCCCAAGTGACCCCTAAGTGACCCCCAAGTGACCTCATATGACCCCAAGTGACCCCCAATTGACCACCAAGTGACCCCAAGTGACTCCCAAGTGACCCTCAAGTGACCCCAAAGTGACCCCCAAGCGACTCCCAAGTGACCCAAAGTGACCCTCAAGTGACCCTCATGTGACCCCCAAGTGACCCCATGACCCCCAAGTGCCCCCATAGTGACCCCAAGTAACCCCAGTGACCCCAAGTAACCCCCAAGTGACCCCCAAGTGACTCCCAAGTGACCTCATATGACCCCAAGTGACCCTCAAGTGACCTCATATGACCCCATGTGACCCCCAAGTGACCCCAAGTGACCCCCAAGTGACCCCATGACCCCCAAGTGCCCCCATAGTGACCCCAAGTAACCCCAGTGACCCCAAGTGACCCCCAAGTGACCCCCAAGTGACTCCCAAGTGACCTCATATGACCCCAAGTGACCCTCAAGTGACCTCATATGACCCCATGTGACCGCCAAGTGACCGCCAAGTGACCCCCAAGTGACCCCAAGTGACCCCCAAGTGACCCAAAGTGACCCCAAGGGACCCCCAAGTGACTCCCAAGTGACCCCAAGTGACCCCCAAATGACCTCATATGACCCCAAGTGACCGTCAATTGACCCCAAAGTGACCCCCAGTGATCCTGAAGTGATCCTCATGTGACCCAAGTGACCCAAAGTGACCCCCAAGTGACCTCATATGACCCCAAGTGACCTCAAAGGGACTCCCAAGTGACCCCAAGTGACACCTAGTGACGCCACGTAACCCCCAAGTGACCCCCAAGTGACCTCATATGACCCCAAGTGACCCCCAAGTGACCCTCATGTGACCCCCAAGTAACCCCATGACCCCAAAGTGCCCCCATAGTGACCCCAAGTAACCCCAGTGACCCCAAGTGACCCCCAAGTGATCCCCAAGTGACCCCCAAGTGACTCCCAAGTGACCCCAAGTGACCCCCAAGTGACCTCATATGACCCCAAGTGACCCCTAAGTGACCCTCAAGTGACCCCCAAGTGACCCTCAAGTGACCCCAAGTGACCCACAGTTGACCCCCAAGTGACCCCCAGTGACCCAAGTGACCCCCAAGTGACCTCATATGACCCCAAGTGACCCCCAAGTGACCCACTAGTGAACCACAAATGACTCCCAAATGACCCCCAAGTGACCCCCAAGTGACCTCATATGACCCCAAGTGACCCCCAAGTGAACCCCAAATTACCCCCAAGTGACCCCCAAGTGACCCCATATGACCCCAATTGACCCCCAAGTGACCCAAAGTGACCCCCAGTGACCCAAGTGACCCAAAGTGACCCCCAAGTGACCCCCAAGTGACCCAAAGTGACCCTCAAGTGACACTCATGTGACCCCCAAGTGACCCCATGACCCCCAAGTGCCCCCATAGTGACCCCAAGTAACCCCAGTGACCCCAAGTAACCCCAAGGGACCCCCAAGTGACTCCCAAGTGACCTCATATGACCCCAAGTGACCCTCAAGTGACCTCATATGACCCCATGTGACCCCCAAGTGCCCCCCAAGTGACCCCAAGTGACCCCCAAGTGACCCCATGACCCCCAAGTGCCCCCATAGTGACCCCAAGTAACCCCAGTGACCCCAAGTGACCCCAAGTGACCCCCAAGTGACTCCCAAGTGACCTCATATGACCCCAAGTGACCCTCAAGTGACCTCATATGACCCCATGTGACCGCCAAGTGACCCCCAAGTGACCCCAAGTGACCCCCAAGTGACCCAAAGTGACCCCAAGGGACCCCCAAGTGACTCCCAAGTGACCCCAAGTGACCCCCAAGTGACCTCATATGACCCCAAGTGACCCTCAGTTGACCCCCAAGTGACCCCCAGTGATCCTGAAGTGATCCTCATGTGACCCAAGTGACCCAAAGTGACCCCCAAGTGACCTCATATGACCCCAAGTGACCCCTAAGTGACCCTCAAGTGACTCCCAAGTGACCCCCAAGAGACCCCAAAGTGACCCCAAGTGACCCCAAGTGACCTCAAAGTGACTCCCAAGTGACCACAAGTGACCCCTAGTGACCCCACGTAACCCCCAAGTGACCCCCAAGTGAACCCCATATGACCCCAAGTGACCCCTAAGTGACCCCCAAGTGACCTCATATGACCCCAAGTGACGCCCAATTGACCCCCAAGTGACCCCAAGTGACTCCCAAATGACCCCAAGTGACCCCCAAGTGACCCCAAGTGACCTCATATGACCCCAAGTGACCCCCAAGTGACCCTCATGTGACCCCCAAGTGACCCCATGACCCCAAAGTGCCCCCATAGTGACCCCAAGTGACCCCAGTGACCCCAAGTGACCCCCAAGTGATCCCCAAGTGACCCCCAAGTGACTCCCAAGTGACCCCAAGTGACCCCCAAGTGACCTCATATGACCCCAAGTGACCCCTAAGTGACCCTCAAGTGACCCTCAAGTGACCCCAAGTGACCCTCAATTGACCCCCAAGTGACCCCCAGTGACCCAAGTGACCCCCAAGTGACCTCATATGACCCCAAGTGACCCCCAAGTGACGCACTAGTGAACCCCAAATGACTCCCAAATGACCCCCAAGTGACCCCCAAGTGACCTCATATGAGCCCAAGTGACCCCCAAGTGAACCGCAAATTACCCCCAAGTGACCCCCAAGTGACCCCCAAGTGACCCAAAGTGACCCCCAAGTGACCTCATATGACCCCAAGTGACCCATATGTGACCCTCAAGTGACCCCCAAGTGACCTCAAAGTGACTCCCAAGTGACCCCACATAACCCCCAAATGACCCCAAGTGACCCCCAAGTGACCCCCAAGTGACCTCATATGACCCCAAGTGACCCCCAATTGACCACCAAGTGACCCCAAGTGACTCCCAAGTGACCCCAAGTGACCCCCAAGTGACCTCATATGACCCCAAGTGACCCCTAAGTGACCCTCAAGTGACCCCAAAGTGACCCCCAAGCGACTCCCAAGTGACCCAAAGTGACCCTCAAGTGACCCTCATGTGACCCCCAAGTGACCCCATGACCCCCAAGTGCCCCCATAGTGACCCCAAGTAACCCCAGTGACCCCAAGTAACCCCCAAGTGACCCCCAAGTGACTCCCAAGTGACCTCATATGACCCCAAGTGACCCTCAAGTGACCTCATATGACCCCATGTGACCACCAAGTGACCACAAGTGACCCCCAAGTGACCCCATGACCCCCAAGTGCCCCCATAGTGACCCCAAGTAACCCCAGTGACCCCAAGTGACCCCCAAGTGACCCCCAAGTGACTCCCAAGTGACCTCATATGACCCCAAGTGACCCTCAAGTGACCTCATATGACCCCATGTGACCGCCAAGTGACCCCCAAGTGACCCCAAGTGACCCAAAGTGACCCCAAGGGACCCCCAAGTGACTCCCAAGTGACCCCAAGTGACCCCCAAGTGACCCAAGTGACCCAAAGTGACCCCCAAGTGACCCCCAAGTGACCCCAAAATGACCTCAAAGTGACCCCCAAGTGACCCCAAGTGACCCCAAGTGACCCTCAAGTGACTCCCAAGTGACCCTCAATTGACCCCCCAAGTGACCCCCAGTGACCCAAGTGACCCAAAGTGACCCCCAAGTGACCTCATATGACCCCAAGTGACCCCCAAGTGACCCAAAGTGAACCCCAAGTGACCCAAGTGACCCAAAGTGACCCCAAGTGACCCTCAAATGACCCCCAAGTGACCCTCAATTGACCCCCAAGTGACCCCCAATGACCCAAGTGACCCAAAGTGACACTCAAGTGACCCCCAAGTGACCCTCAATTGACCCCCAAGTGACCCCCAGTGACCCAAGTGACCCAAAGTGACCCCAAGTGACCCAAAGTGACCCCCAAGTGACCTCATATGACCCCAAGTGACCCTCAATTGACCCCAAAGTGACCCCCAGTGATCCTGAAGTGATCCTCATGTGACCCAAGTGACCCAAAGTGACCCTCAAGTGACCCCCAAGTGACCTCATATGACCACAAGTGACCCCTAAGTGACCCTCAAGTGACTCCCAAGTGACCCCAAAGAGACCCCAAAGTGACCCTCATGTGACCCCACGTAACCCCCAAGTGACCCCCAAGTGAACCCCATATGACCCCAAGTGACCCCTAAGTGACCCCCAAGTGACCTCATATGACCCCAAGTGACCCCCAATTGACCCCAAGTGACCCCAAGTGACCCCCAAGTGACCCAAAGTGACCCCCAAATGACCCCCATATGACCCCAAGTGACCCAAAGTGACCCCCAAGTGACCTCATATGACCCCAAGTGAACCCCAAGTGACCCCAAGTGAACCCCATATGACCCCAAGTGACCCCTAAGTGACCCCCAAATGACCCCCATATGACCCCAAGTGACCCACAAGTGACCCCATATGACCCCAACTGACCCCTAAGTGACCCCATATGACCCCAAGTGACCCCCAGTGACCCAAGTGACCCAAAGTGACCCCCAAATGACCCCCATATGACCCCAAGTGACCCACAAGTGACCCACAAGTGACCCAAGTGACCCAAAGTGACCCCCAAGTGACCCCCAAGTGACCCCCAAGTGACCCCAAAATGACCTCAAAGTGACCCCCAAGTGACCCCAAGTGACCCCAAGTGACCCTCAAGTGACTCCCAAGTGACCCTCAATTGACCCCCCAAGTGACCCCCAGTGACCCAAGTGACCCAAAGTGACCCCCAAGTGACCTCATATGACCCCAAGTGACCCCCAAGTGACCCAAAGTGAACCCCAAGTGACCCAAGTGACCCAAAGTGACCCCAAGTGACCCCAAGTGACCCTCAAATGACCCCCAAGTGACCCTCAATTGACCCCCAAGTGACCCCCAATGACCCAAGTGACCCAAAGTGACCCTCAAGTGACCCCCAAGTGACCCTCAATTGACCCCCAAGTGACCCCCAGTGACCCAAGTGACCCAAAGTGACCCCAAGTGACCCAAAGTGACCCCCAAGTGACCTCATATGACCCCAAGTGACCCCAAGTGAACCTCAAGTGACCCCCAAGTGACCCAGTGACCCCAAGTGACCCAAAGTGACCCTCAAGTGACCCCCAAGTGACCTCATATGACCCCAAGTGACCCCAAGTGACCCCCAAGTGACCTCATATGACCCCAAGTGACCCCCAACTGACCCACAAGTTACCCCCAGTGACCCAAGTGACCCAACGTGACCCCCAAGTGACCCCCATGTGATCCCAAGTGAATCCCATATGACCCCAAGTGACCCCTAAGTGACCCCCAAGTGACCTCATATGACCCCATGTGACCCCCAAGTGACCCTCATGTGACCCCCAAGTAACCCCATGACCCCAAAGTGCCCCCATAGTGACCCCAAGTAACCCCAGTGACCCCAAGTGACCCCCAAGTGATCCCCAAGTGATCCCCAAGTGACCCCCAAGTGACTCCCAAGTGACCCCAAGTGACCCCCAAGTGACCTCATATGACCCCAAGTGACCCCTATGTGACCCTCAAGTGACCCCCAAGTGACCATCAAGTGACCCCAAGTGACCCTCAGTTGACCCCCAAGTGACCCCCAGTGACCCAAGTGACCCCCAAGTGACCTCATATGACCCCAAGTGACCCCCAAGTGAACCCCAAAATACCCCCAAGTGACCCCCAAGTGACCCCCAAGTGACCCCATATGACCCCAATTGACCCCCAAGTGACCCAAAGTGACCCCCAGTGACCCAAGTGACCCAAAGTGACCCCCAAGTGACCCAAAGTGACCCTCAAGTGACACTCATGTGACCCCCAAGTGACCCCATGACCCCCAAGTGCCCCCATAGTGACCCCAAGTAACCCCAGTGACCCCAAGTAACCCCCAAGTGACCCCCAAGTGACTCCCAAGTGACCTCATATGACCCCAAGTGACCCTCAAGTGACCTCATATGACCCCATGTGACCCCCAAGTGCCCCCCAAGTGACCCCAAGTGACCCCCAAGTGACCCCATGACACCCAAGTGCCCCCATAGTGACCCCAAGTAACCCCAGTGACACCAAGTGACCCCAAGTGACCCCCAAGTGACCTCATATGACCCCAAGTGACCCTCAAGTGACCTCATATGACCCCATGTGACCGCCAAGTGACCCCCAAGTGACCCCAAGTGACCCCCAAGTGACCCAAAGTGACCCCAAGGGACCCCCAAGTGAACCTCAAGTGACCCCCAAGTGACCCAGTGACCCCAAGTGACCCAAAGTGACCCTCAAGTGACCCCCAAGTGACCTCATATGACCCCAAGTGACCCCAAGTGACCCCCAAGTGACCTCATATGACCCCAAGTGACCCCCAACTGACCCACAAGTTACCCCCAGTGACCCAAGTGACCCAACGTGACCCCCAAGTGACCCTCATGTGACCCCAAGTGACCTCAAAGTGACTCCCAAGTGACCACAAGTGACCCCTAGTGACCCCACGTAACCCCCAAGTGACCCCCAAGTGAACCCCATATGACCCCAAGTGACCCCTAAGTGACCCCCAAGTGACCTCATATGACCCCAAGTGACGCCCAATTGACCCCCAAGTGACCCCAAGTGACTCCCAAATGACCCCAAGTGACCCCCAAGTGACCCAAAGTGACCCCAAGTGACCCCCAAGTGACCCCCATATGACCCCAAGTGACCCAAAGTGACCCCCAAGTGACCTCATATGACCCCAAGTGAACCCCAAGTGACCCCAAGTGAACCCCATATGACCCCAAGTGACCCCTAAGTGACCCCCAAATGACCCCCATATGACCCCAAGTGACCCACAAGTGACCCCATATGACCCCAACTGACCCCTAAGTGACCCCATATGACCCCAAGTGACCCCCAGTGACCCAAGTGACCCAAAGTGACCCCCAAATGACCCCCATATGACCCCAAGTGACCCACAAGTGACCCACAAGTGACCCCCATATGACCCCAAGTGACCCACAAATGACCCCCATGACCCACAAGTGACCCCCAAGTGACCCTCAAGTGACCCCCAAGTGACCCAAGTGACCCAAAGTGACCCCCAAGTGACCGCCAAGTGACCCCAAGTGAACCCCATATGAACCCAAATGACCCCTAAGTGACCTCATATGACCCAAAGTGACCCAAAGTGACCCCCAAGTGACCTCATATGACCCCAAGTGACCCCCAAGTGACCCAAAGTGAACCCCAAGTGACCCAAGTGACCCAAAGTGACCCCAAGTGACCCTCAAGTGACCCCCAAGTGACCCTCAATTGACCCCCAAGTGACCCCCAGTGACCCAAGTGATCCAAAGTGACCCTCAAGTGACCCCCAAGTGACCCTCAATTGACCCCCAAGTGACCCCCAGTGACCCAAGTGACCCAAAGTGACCCCAAGTGACCCAAAGTGACCCCCAAGTGACCTCATATGACCCCAAGTGACCCCAAGTGAACCTCAAGTGACCCCCAAGTGACCCAAAGTGACCCCAAGTGACCCAAAGTGACCCTCAAGTGACCCCCAAGTGACCTCATATGACCCCAAGTGACCCCAAGTGACCCCCAAGTGACCTCATATGACCCCAAGTGACCCCCAAGTGACCCACAAGTTACCCCCAGTGACCCAAGTGACCCAACGTGACCCCCAAGTGACCCCCATGTGATCCCAAGTGAATCCCATATGACCCCAAGTGACCCCTAAGTGACCCCCAAGTGACCTCATATGACCCCAAGTGACCCCCAAGTGACCCTCATGTGACCCCCAAGTGACCCCATGACCCCAAAGTGCCCCCATAGTGACCCCAAGTAAACCCAGTGACCCCAAGTGACCCCCAAGTGACCCCCAAGTGATCCCCAAGTGACCCCCAAGTGACTCCCAAGTGACCCCAAGTGACCCCCAAGTGACCTCATATGACCCCAAGTGACCCCTAAGTGACCCTCAAGTGACCCCCAAGTGACCCTCAAGTGACACCAAGTGACCCTCAATTGACCCCCAAGTGACCCCCAGTGACCCAAGTGACCCCCAAGTGACCTCATATGACCCCAAGTGACCCCCAAGTGACCCACTAGTGAACCCCAAATGACTCCCATATGACCCCCAAGTGACCCCCAAGTGACCTCATATGACCCCAAGTGACCCCCAAGTGAACCCCAAATTACCCCAAGTGACCCCCAAGTGACCCCCAAGTGACCCCATATGACCCCAATTGACCCCCAAGTGACCCAAAGTGACCCCCAGTGACCCAAGTGACCCAAAGTGACCCCCAAGTGACCCAAAGTGACCCCCAAGTGACCTCATATGACCCCAAGTGACCCCTATGTGACCCTCAAGTGACCCCCAAGTGACCTCAAAGTGACTCCCAAGTGACCCCACATAACCCCCAAGTGACCCCAAGTGAACCCCATATGACCCCAAGTGACCCCTAAGTGACCCCCAAGTGACCTCATATGACCCCAAGTGACCCCCAATTGACCACCAAGTGACCCCAAGTGACTCCCAAGTGACCCCAAGTGACCCCCAAGTGACCTCATATGACCCCAAGTGACCCCTAAGTGACCCTCAAGTGACCCCAAAGTGACCCCCAAGCGACTCCCAAGTGACCCAAAGTGACCCTCAAGTGACCCTCATGTGACCCCCAAGTGACCCCATGACCCCCAAGTGCCCCCATAGTGACCCCAAGTAACCCCAGTGACCCCAAGTAACCCCCAAGTGACCCCCAAGTGACTCCCAAGTGACCTCATATGACCCCAAGTGACCCTCAAGTCACCTCATATGACCCCATGTGACCCCCAAGTGCCCCCCAAGTGACCCCAAGTGACCCCCAAGTGACCCCATGACCCCCAAGTGCCCCCATAGTGACCCCAAGTAACCCCAGTGACCCCAAGTGACCCCCAAGTGACCCCCAAGTGACTCCCAAGTGACCTCATATGACCCCAAGTGACCCTCAAGTGACCTCATATGACCCCATGTGACCGCCAAGTGACCCCCAAGTGACCCCAAGTGACCCCCAAGTGACCCAAAGTGACCCCAAGGGATCCCCAAGTGACTCCCAAGTGACCCCAAGTGACCCCCAAGTGACCTCATATGACCCCAAGTGACCCTCAATTGACCCCCAAGTGACCCCCAGTGATCCTGAAGTGATCCTCATGTGACCCAAGTGACCTAAAGTGACCCCCAAGTGACCTCATATGACCCCAAGTGACCCCTAAGTGACCCTCAAGTGACTCCCAAGTGACCCCCAAGAGACCCCAAAGTGACCCTCATGTGACCCCAAGTGACCTCAAAGTGACTCCCAAGTGACCCCAAGTGATCCCTAGTGACCCCACGTAACCCCCAAGTGACCCCCAAGTGAACCCCATATGACCCCAAGTGACCCCTAAGTGACCCCCAAGTGACCTCATATGACCCCAAGTGACCCCCAAGTGACCCCAAGTGACTCCCAAATGACACCAAGTGACCCCCAAGTGACCCAAAGTGACCCCAAGTGACCCCCATATGACCCCAAGTGACCCAAAGTGACCCCCAAGTGACCTCATATGACCCCAAGTGAACCCCAAGTGACCCCAAGTGAACCCCATATGACCCCAAGTGACCCCCAAATGACCCCCATATGACCCCAAGTGACCCACAAGTGACCCCATATGACCCCAACTGACCCCTAAGTGACCCCATATGACCCCCAGTGACCCAAAGTGACCCCCAAATGACCCCCATATGACCCCAAGTGACCCACAAGTGACCCCCATATGACCCCAAGTGACCCACAAATGACCCCCATGACCCACAAGTGACCCCCATATGACCCCGAGTGACCCCAAGTGACCCCCAAGTGACCCCCCCAAATGTTGGGGGGGGGGGTTTCTATAGATCCTGGGGTTCTATATGTCACATGGGGGGTTAGGGGGGATCTATAGGTCCCAGAGGGTTTCTATAGGTCCCAGGGGGTCAGGGGGTTCTATATGTCCTAGGTGGGTTCTATATGTCCCAGGGGGATTCTATAGGTCCCAGGGGGTTCGCAGGGGTTCTATATGTCCCAGGGGGTTTCTATAGGTCCCAGGGGGTCAGGGGGTTCTATATGTCCCAGGGGGGTTCTATAGGTCCCGGGGGCGTCAGGGGATCTATATGTCCCACAGAGGGTCAGGGCGGTTCTATAGGTCCAGGGTGGGGTCAAGAGGGTTCTATATGTCCCGGGGGGCATCTATATGTCCCGGGGGGCCATTGGTGGGGTCAGGGGGGATCTATAGGTCCTAGGGGTTTGGGGGGGGGGGGGGGGTCAGGGTTTCTATAGGTCCCAGGGCTTTGGAGGGGGGGGTTGGGGGATCTATAGGTCCCAGGGGTTTGAGGGAGGTCGGGGGGGGGTTCTATATGTCCCAGGGGGGTTCTATAGGTCCCAGGGGGGTCAGGGGGGTTCTATATGTCCTGGGGGGGTTCTATAGGTCCCAGGGGGGTTGGGGGATCTATATGTCCCAGGGTGGGTCAGGGGGGATCTATAGGTCCCAGGGGTTTGGGGGAGGTCAGGGGGGGTTCTATAGGTCCCAGTGGGTTTCTATAGGTCCCAGGGGGGTCAGGGGTTGTTCTATATATCCTGGGAGGGGTTCTATAGGTCCCAGTGGGTTTCTATAGGTCTCAGGGGGGTCAGGGGGGTTCTATATCTCCTGGGAGGGGTTCTATAGGTCCCGAGGGGTTGGGGGATCTATAGGTCCCAGGGTGGGTCAGGGGGATCTATAGGTCCCAGGGGTTTGGGGGAGGTCAGGGGGGGTTCTATAGGTCCCAGTGGGTTTCTATAGGTCCCAGGGGGGTCAGGGGGGTTCTATATGTCCTGGGGCAGTCCGGGGTTGTTCTATATGTCCTGGGAGGGGTTCTATAGGTCCCAGGGGGGCTGGGGGATCTATATGTCCCAGGGTAGGTCAGGGGGGATCTATAGGTCCCAGGGGTTTGGGGGAGGTCAGGGGTGTTCTATAGGTCCCAGGGGGGTCAGGGGGTTCTATATGTCCTGGGAGGGGTTCTATAGATCCCAGGGAGTTTGGGGGATCTATAGGTCCCGGGGGAAGTCAGGGGGATCTATATGTCCCAGGGTGGGTCAGGGGGGTTCTACAGGTCCCAGTGGGTTTCTATAGGTCCCAGGGGGGTCAGGGGGTTCTATATGTCCTAGGAGGGGTTTGTAATAAGTGATGGTCAAAATTGTTAATGTTGAACAAATCGAGTAGGATTCAATTATATTATGCATATTATTGTAAGCAGTAACTGCGCTTGTGCAAGTTTGATTATGTTTTGTAGAACCTTGTAGTAGTAAAGACAATGCCATAAATAACAGGACTACCAGGTGGTGCCATAAATAACAGGACTACCGGATGGTGCCACAGATAATAGGACTCCCAGATGGTGTTACAGATAACAAAGCACTCGGATGTTGCAACAGATAACAAAAGTTCCAGAGACGGAAATTCCCAGCACGTAAACGAACGCATAACGTATATAAGCACATACGAAAGGTTGATTTGGTGTGCCTGTTGGCGGAACTGAGCTTCCCCCGGTCACCCAGCGCTGTTTTTGCCTAATTACCGCTTGCTAAATAAAATCGATTGATTGACGCAGAATCGATTTATTGGCTCTTATTTATAACAAATTTTGGTGCCGTGACTCGGATTAAGGATCTCTGGGAGGGACTCCTAAACTTCAGGGAGGCGCCCCATCCTGTTTTCAGATGGCCCTGGAGTGGACGGAGGATCGCCCTGGAACCTTAACCTCCGAACCCTAAATTTAGGTAATTAGGCAAAAGGATTGAACCCCGTAAACCTTTGTGCACGAAGAACCGGAGGAAGACCCCGGGGATGGTAAGTATAGAAAGCAATTCCGTTCGGTTGGGGTGGGTATCCTGGAGTGTGCATGAACGAGACGCCCCCCCGCTTGGGGAGGAAGCGAAGTGAGTGTGGACCCTGCCGTGAGGCAGGGCGTGACTCTCCAGTAGTGCGGTTCTCATAGCCCGCGAGGGCGTGAGCCACGAACGAGGGGTGCGTGTGTGTGTGTGAAAGAAGACACTCCGGAAGATGGGACAGAGGAAGAGCAAGCCTTCTGATCCCATGGGGAAGGGACCCAAGGAGAGGTTACCGGATACTCCCCGAGATTCCCCATTGGGCCTTATGCTCAAGAACTGGGAAGGTGCAGCTTGCACGCGAAACAAAGGTAGGGAAAAAATGGTTTACTATTGCATGCATGTCTGGGGAAACCAGCAGATTAGACCAGATCGTTTATTTTGGCCAATTTTTGGGTCATATGAGAATTGGATTTGTCAGGCCCTAAATCTTTACCAACGGCACCAACAAGGGCCGGGTGCTGACATTAAGTGGCCCCAGCAGCGCCCTAACTGGGATAATCAAAACCCGGAACACAGGGGCCATATGGGAGATCTCTGCACTATAATCGTCCAAGGGATTAAGGAATCTGTCCCTCGAGGGCAGAACATAAATAAAGCCTTTAATGAACAACAAAAGAAAGATGAGACTCCCACAGAATGGTTAGAAAGACTAAGAAAGAGCTTGCAGCTTTATTCTGGGATAGACCCTATGACACCGGTCGGGCAAGCTCTTTTAAAAACACAGTTTGTGGCGAAGTCATGGCCGGATATTAGAAAGAAGTTAGAAAAGTTGGAAGATTGGAAAGAGAAAGGGTTGGATGAGTTGCTAAGGGAAGCACAGAAGGTTTATGTGAGAAGGGAGGAAGAGACCCAGAGGAGACAAGCTAAAATGTTAGTAGCGGCAGTTGGAGAGGGACAGAGGACGGCTCCACAGAAGGGAGGGCCACCACGCATAGGTGGGAACGGGCCACCTCAGGGAAGTCAAGTCGGACTGAAGGACTTGAAGGAAATCGAATGTTTTTACTGTCAGAGGAAGGGACATATGCGAAGGAGCTGTAGGAAACGTATACAGGATGAGAAAATGTATTATGCTGAGTAGGGGTGTCAGGGGCTCTATCTGCTGGGGACTCCTAAAACAACAGAGCCCTTGATAAAATTAAAGTTAGGTCCCCAGTGCCAGGAAATGGAATTCCTGGTAGATTCAGGGGCAGAAAGATCTATTGTCCAAACTGTGCCCCGGGGATGTGCTCCATCTTCGGAGAAAATAGAAGTACTAGGAGCAAAAGGAGACCCCTTTTCTGTACTAGTAATTAAAGGGGTAGAAATAGAATCCCCATCCCGAATAGGGATAGGGTCCCTTTTATTAGTGCCTGAAGCTGAATATAACCTATTAGGAAGGGATTTAATGGTCGAATTGGGAATTAGTTTAGAAATAAAAGATCGGGAATTGAAAGTAAAACTATACCAAGGTAAGAGAGGATTTAGAAGAAGAAGAGGAGTTTTTATGTGGATCATCACGGGTAGTGGACGGGAAAAGGAAGTCAGGATACGCTATAATAGATGGAAACAGCTGGACAACTAAGGAGTCAGGTCCCCTTAACTCAGGATGGTCGGCGCAGGCTTGTGAGCTGTTCGCAGTATTGAGGGTATTACAGTTGTTAAAAGATAAGAGAGGAACAATATTTACAGATTCTAAATATGCATATGGGGTGGTTCACACGTTCGGAAAAATTTGGGAAGAGAGGGGACTGATGAATTCTCAGGGTAAAGGATTAATACATGAGACCTTAATAAAGCAAACTTTGGAGGCATTAAGAGGGCCCAAACAAATTGCGGTAGTTTATGTAAAGGGCCATCGGAAGGGAACCTCCACGCAAATAAGAGGGAATAATTTAGCAGATGAGGAAGCTAAGAAAGCTGCGTTGCTGGTAATAAAAGAAATGGGCAGCTGGAATCAGCAGTTTCCAAAAAGTGTTAGAATGGAAGAATCCTTTTTGCACTCTTTTCTTAATATTAAGGACATTCTCAAAACTAGTTAACACGTCAGTGTATTAGTCTTTAAACTTCAAGGTATTTTCGGGAGCTTTTACTTAATAAGAATAAAACTTTGTTATTGTGCAATATTTGTTCATTAGTTTAAAAATTGTCACCTTTAAGAGTTGGTCCCATATAAATGTATCTTCTGTCAGGGAGTTTTAAATTCCAGATTTCTTTTTTTGTTACTTTGTGTTTTGAAATCTGTTTTCCTATGTGCTTGTACTCTGTGCCTTCAGCTTGTGCACTTTGCAACTTTATAGACCATATTTTGTTACTGCAAAATGTGTTCTTGAGGCAAAACTTGACGTGAACAAACATGCTGCAAAGTTGCACTTTTCTCTTGCTTTAATGGGAGGTGAATCTGAAAAAAAAAAAAAAAAAAAAAAAAAAGTCGAACCTATCACCGTCCCTAATAGTGACTTGGAAGTTTGCCCCCTTTTATTTTACATGTGTTTTAGTGTTCAGTGTGGGGACCAACTCTCGTAGAACCCCTTGCATTGACTTTTCAGTGGCTTCCATAATCGCAATAGATTGAGGTGTGAATTCCAGACTGAATAAGATACTAAGATGTGTTTGATGCTGTGCTATGTAGAAATATTTGGGGCAAATTCTTGGGTTTTGTAGGTCTGCAAAGTGCATCTCTGGCAGCACGAACCAGACTTGCAGCTGGTTGATCAGTGAACAGTGGCACCTGTCCAAGGTCACTTTGTGGCTCCTGTGCTGTTTCTCCTGTCCAGGGGACCGAGCAGAGTTGGGGGGGAGGTGTTGTCCCTGCCGCATATGTTCTTTGTTTTTTTTTTTTTCCTGTGTTGTGTGGTGAAGTCCCGTGGGCCCTTTTGTGCTTGTGTGGCTTCGTAAGAACTGTTAAAGCGAGGTCTGGTGGTCTAGAGACCACCTTTAGATATAGCAATAAATCGTATCAAACCAGGAAATCAAGTACTCATAAAAACATGGAGGGAATCATCACTAACCCGTCCTGGGAGGGATCTTTCCTTGTTTTACTCACCACAGATATCGCAGTCTGCACCGCGGAAAGAGGATGGACACACGCTAGTCGAGTAAAAGGTCCTATCCTACATACAGACTGGGAAGTCACCGGGGAACCGGATGAGTTGAAGCTGACCTTCAAGAGGAAACAGACACGTGACGTATAGCCGTAGATACTAAGCTTCTTATGGACAACTGTAAGGAATTGCGGAAGTTACATATCGCATGTCCTGTATGTAAACAATGTAATCCTTGGGTATGTCGTGTGTGTAGCGGGTGCGGGATACAGCAGTGGGAAAAGTTTCCTTATGTTGAATGATGGTGTGATGAGTGTTTGGGAAAAACCATAAATACTGTGGAAATACTGTGGAAATTACTGGACGGGAAAATTGGCCTAGATACGGACATTATAGAAGAGATTGGTACAGAACTGTTGCACAGTTAGGAGAGAAACTTATAGTTAAGAACATAGAGTGTAGTAAAAATATTCAGTACTTTCTGTATGACCCGTAAGTCCAGACATTTGGGAAATAACCAAGAGGAAGTGTAAGAAGCGTTTAGTAAAAATACGGGAATGTTCCAGACCCTGTGAGGATTCGGGACAGTGGCCAAAACCTGGTACTCAAAATAGCCCTATTGGGTTGAGTATTGGAAAGTGAGTTGTGACAGAACAAGGAGAGGATTCAGGAGGCAGTCCCCTGAAGACTACAACTGCTGCCGAGAAGATAAAACTTACCCGGATATTCTGAAGCAACAGGGTAGGCCCAGGGCAAGGCAGAGGGGTATCCTTGCGGGGATTGGCAAGTGCCTCCGAAGACTCCTAAATAAAGCAGCTCCGTTAAGCAGAACAACCCTCAACAAAATGAACCTCCACTGGCTGATTTTCAGCCAACCAGGGGCCGGGTCGCTCTCCCTAATCCTCCTTACCTTACCGGTAATAATAGCAATAAAGCAGGGGAGTTCTCACCAACCTTTTAAATGGACCCTCTATCGATGGGAGGGCCAAACAATAATACAACAACAGAGCACATCAGGGTCACCTTCTTTTACTGCAACCTTCTGCCAATTAGTTCAGGTTGAGCCATGCCTTAACAAAATGGGGTTTTATATGTGCCCCAGCACAGGGCCCTCGTATTGTAATACCCCAGGACACTATTATTGTGCTTACTGGGGGTGTGAAACGATTGCCTCAAGCTGGCCAATTCCTCCGGCAAATACTGATAAGTTCTTAAAGGTTGGATGGGGACCTGTAGGATGCATTCCTCCTTCGGGAGTCGTGAACCAAGGCCGCCGACTAAAACTCGGTTATCCTCGCAACCGAAACGAGCGGGACAGCGATGGCGAGTATGAATATATATTCCTTAACATAACAAACCCTGAACATAGTGGATGGCTTGTTGGGAAAACCTGGGGAATGCGGTATTATGAACCAGGTGATGATAGGGGAGGCATGTTCTTCATAAAGAAGGAAGAAGTTAAACCAACCCCTCGAGCGATAGGTCCCAATCCAGTAGTAAAATCCCCTCCCCCTCTGGGTAAGGAGACAAGGACAGTAGAGAAGGAGAATATAATAGTAAAAGAGGAAACTGTCACTGAAGCCTTGAAATCTCTGAATACTGAAGCCTCGGAATCTTTGAATCCTCTATGGGGAATTATACGGGCTACTTATCAAACCCTAAACTGTACTCAACCCAACTTAACCACTGGTTGCTGGTTGTGTTATAATGTTAATCCACCCTTTTATGAAGCTATAGGGGATAATCGTCGGTATACCATAAACAAGGAGTCTGTGCCTATTCAGTGTCCTTGGGAAAAGCAGAAAAGAGGGATAACTATGCAACATGTAACTGGGATAGGGACTTGTATAGGTAAAGTACCAAACTCCAAGAGACCACTTTGTGGGAATATCGTACCGGGCCTTAACGAAACCACAGGATATATTATTCCCCCGAATGGAACAAAATGGATATGTTCTAGGACGGGACTTACTCCATGTGTGTCTTTAAAGGTGTTCAACAGTTCCCGAGAGTATTGCATGTTAGTTACCATCATCCCAAGGATATTGGATCATCAAGAAAATGTAATGTATGATATTTGGGATACAGGACTCCATCGTACCAAACGGGAACCCATTACAGCCATTACTATAGCCACGTTGCTAGGGTTAGGGGCAGCCGGAGCAGGAACAGGGAGAGCTTCACTTGTTCAACAAAATCAAGGATTCAAGACTGCGATAGATGAGGACCTAGAGAGAACTGAAAACTCCATAACCGCCTTAGAGAGATCTCTAACCTCGCTATCTGAAGTGGTGTGGCAAAACAGGAGAGGGATGGATCTCCTTTTCTTACAGCAAGGTGGACTATGCGCAGCCTTGAAGGAAGAGTGTTGTTTTTATGCAGATCACACAGGGTAGTCCGAGACTCGATGGCAAAATTAAGGGAGAGACTGGAACAGAGAAAAAGGGAAAGAGAAGCTGCAAAAGGCTGGTACGAGTCTTGGTTTATTCAGTCCCCGTGGCTAACTACATTGCTATCCACAGTAGCTGGACCCTTGATGATATTATTACTCACCCTAACCTTTGGACCCTGTATCCTAAATCGACTTAATGGACTAGTTAAAAACCGTGTAGAGCGGGTACACCTTATGTTGCTACAGAAACATGGAACTGATGAAGAAGCTGAAATGACCTTACTAGCCCGAAAAGCGGTAACTCGATTTGATCAACAAATAAATGAGTAAAAAAAAAAAAGGGGGGAATTGTAATAAGTGATGGTCAAAATTGTTAAAGTTGAACAAATCGAGTAGGATTCAATTATATTATGCATATTGTTGTAAGCAGTAACTGCGCTTGTGCAAGTTTGATTATGTTTTGTAGAACCTTGTAGTAGTAGTTAAGCCAATGCCTGGATTGCCTGGATGGTGCCACAGATAACAGGACTCCCGGATGGTGCCATAAATAACAGGACTCCCGGATGGTGCCACAGATAACAGGACTCCCGGATGGTGCCACAGGTAACAGGACTCCCGGATGGTGCCACAGATAACAGGACTCCCGGATGGTGCCACAGATAACAGGACTCCCGGATGGTGCCACAGATAACAGGACTCCCGGATGGTGCCACAGGTAACAGGACTCCCGGATGGTGCCACAGATAACAAAGTTCCAGAGACGGAAATTCCCAGCGTGTGAACGACCGTATAACATATATAAGCACACACGAAAAGTTGAGTGGTGTGCCTGTTGGCGGAACTGAGCTTCCCCCGGTCACCCAGCGCTGTTTTGCCTAATTACCGCTTGCTAAATAAAATCGATTGATTGGCTCAAAATTGATTTATTGGCTCTTATTTATAACAGTATGAATCTTGGGTTAGGCAATTCCCGTGCCTAACTACATTGCTATCCACAATAGCTGGACCCTTAATACTATTATTACTCACCCTAACCTTTGGACCGTGTATCCTAAATCGACTTATTGGACTAATTAAAGGCCGTGTAGAGCAGGTACACCTTATGCTGCTACAAAAACATGGTACTGATGAAGAAGCCGAAATAACCTTACTAGCCTGAGAAGCGGTAACTCGATTTGATCAACAAATAAACGGGTAAAAGGAAAGGGGGGAATTGTAATAAGTAATGGTCAAAATTGTTATTGTTGAACAAATTGAGTAGAACTCAGTTATATTATGCATACTGTTGTAAGCAATAACTGTGCTTGTGCAAGTTTGATTATGTTTTGTAGAACTTTGTAGTGACAGTTAAACCAAGGCCTGAATGCCTGGATGAGGCAGCAAGGTCAGATAGGACAAGCCCCCCCCCGTGACTCAGCTTCTCAAAGCCAGAAAACCAGCAGTGTCCGGTTTCTCAAAAGGCAACATCTTCCACAGCAACTTCTTCCACGGCGACATCTTCCACCAATCCGAGAGCTGCTGGATGCCCGCAAACAGCATCAACCTATGCATGAACGTGCGAATAACTTATATAAGCACCCACGAAGAGTGGAGGGTGTGCCTGTTGGCGGAACCGAGTTCCCCCGGTCACCCAGCGCTGTTTTGCCTAATTACCACTTGTTGTAAATTCGCTTGTTCAATAAAATTGATTGATTGGCTCAAAAACTTGTCTTCATTTATAACAATAATTTCCCAAGATTCACTAGCCCATTTAGCAAACACATAACTGGAATTCAGCTCTCCTGGCGGTCTCTCAAGGTACAGCAGAAAGGAACAGAAACTCATTATTGGTTGCACTACCATCAAGTAAACCACTGCCAAACCACAGAGTACCGTTATAAGCATGGTCCAGTTCTTTGTTGTTATCTAATGTAAAACTCTATTGACAAGAAACATCCAGAGAAAACAAGGAATACTTGTGCACAATGTATCAAATAACTTACAGAAAATATACCACAGCATTTTTCAAATCAAAGTAATTCACCCCTACGTTAATACCACTATTCAATACTCTAAACACCCAGACCTGCGATTCTCATAATCCTAGGAGTTGGCACTGTGCCAGGAGAATTCAAAGGTACTGTTGATCAGTTTTAAAACCCTCCCGTTTTCTCCCCGTGCCACCCCACGCTGAGCCTGCCGCGTGGCCACGTGGCGCCGAGCCGCGCTCAATCCAAGACACGGCGGACAGCGACACCTCGTGCCCGCGCTGCGCAACGCGGAGCCCGCCAGTGCCCGCCGAGCCAAAGGCTGATGGCGGCGGAGAAACGGCAGGGCGCAGGAGCGCGCGGGGCCGACCCTGCCCTTACAAGTGCCAAAACACTAAAAATGTCTCAAGTCCCGAATTTGCCCGCATTCTGCACCAATTATCTGTCGTGGTTTGATCGTGGGGAGACAATCCAAACCGTAGTAGATCGTTTCCCTTCACCCTTTATCCCCCTTCAGCAACCCCCCCTTTCTCCTTCCCCCTCCTTCTCACTACGATGTGGGGAGGACAGGAAAAGAGAAAAGTAAAGGAAAAGAGAATTGGGAAACTTGAAAACGTTCACTAAGACTAGGAAAACGAACACAGGGCAAAAATAACACAGAAACAAATATTGGAAACCCAGTCCTGAAGTCCGGCAGCATCCCACAGTTGAACTGGAAACAGCAGGAGACTTCAGCTTGCAGGAACAGCAGAACGAAGGAAAGCAGTCCGATGAAAAACAACCAATGCGCCGAGCAGCCGATGCGAAAAGAGAGCAAGCCAGTCCACGTGCTCTGCTTTTAGAGGCAGAAAATCGTGACTGGGATGGGATGGAATACCCCTATTGGTCAGTTCGTGGCCACATGACTCGGATCAGTTCCTTCCATTGCTACCCCCCTCCGCTTCAGCCCAAAACGAGGGGGGCGGTTCACAACACCAGGACAGTTTTCAACATGATCATAATGAGTTTTCTTAAGTAGGTATGAGCCTCCTTTGAAGAAATAGGCTGAAGCCACATTCACAAAACCACACAGTCCGTTTTCAGCAACAGAATCTACCGTTTCCCCCTTTAGTGACAACCAGGGTTCTCTCAAGGTGCGCTATTACAGTGCTTGTGAGCTGTTCAGTGACTCACTTGCTAAAGGAGGTGGCCTCATCCAACTCCCAGTGTTAGCCTGCCAGCTCTCCAATGCATTGCCTCTGCCACCTTCCTTCTACCGGGCCCAAAGAGCATTCTACCGCCTGGTTAGGGAGATGCACGTGCCACCGGTCCCAAAGCATCCCTCTGGGGACCCATCCTAGCTGGCCATTACCTCTCAGCTGCTGCACCAGCCAAACCTTTCTGGAACAGCAAACTCTCAGAATCTGCTCCAGCTCTGTAAGAGTCGGTCCAAAACGAGAATCTGCCTGAACATCGCCACCAAGAACAGACTGACAGTGACTTAGAGAGAGGCCTGAGGAAAAGCATTGTGGTGCACAGGTGTCTCCAGCCTGGAAGGCCACTGCTAACAATGGCTGCTGTGTGGAGTTTGCCTGCTGCTTCAGCCAATCTAGCCCCCACCTCCTAAAAGGGATTGTTAGATGGGTCTCTCTGACCCAGGGACAATCGCTGCCGTCCAGAAGAGGGATTCTTACCTGCAGCCTCAGTCACACCTTGTCCCCCACCCCCTCCCTCGAACAAAGGACAACAAAAAAGAGCATGCCCAGAAGCTCGCCAAGGGTCCTGAGGCCACCCGATGGACCAGAGAGATCCCCCTGAATGAGGCCACGCAGGCGCAGACAAGCGCTGGCAAGAGAGGCGAAGACTTTTCGAGCCTGCGCAGTTAAGCCCGGATTGAGAAACAAAGGCAGAGATTGGCCTGAAACAATGGGAGCGAGGGGGGTGAAGAAATATAAAGATGGTTCCTGACTGGACGTCATTGAGATCTCCCCACCAGAGGATCCCAAACCACCATGGAGGACCGGCAGGACTCCACGGGACTGGACACCAGAGGGACCTTTGGAACTCACCTGCTGGTAAACCAGTCCTCATTCCCATCTTTTCCTTCTTCTTTCCCTGTTTCTTTTTCCTTTCCTGTTTTCTTACTCTCTCGCTATCGCGTGCCGCTTTACAGGCAAATTAATAAAGTAACACTGTTTGATTGCATTCTAAGCCCTTGGCATTTCAGATGCCTTAGTTTTGTGCTTCGAGAAGAACGTAAATGAACCATCACGAGTCCATCACTGAGTGGACCCTAACAAGGTCCTTGCAAGCTCTCAATCTCCCTTTGCTCCCCTAGCACACTTCTTCCCCCCTCCATGCAGTTTGGTTTCGGCCTAGGGAGCAGACAAATCCTTGGAAAAGTAGGCATTCTTTTCATGCCCTATGTCAGCACGGGAAAAGAAGAAAATCCCAAAGTCTCAACATCTACACCGCCCTAAGTGGAAGGCCAGCGTGTCCCCACCATCCACCAGCATGATGTGCCACTAGTTCATATACGACTCAGTGATTTTGAGAGAGGTGGAAGAAAACAGGCACCAAAAATTAGAAGAAAAGTCAGAAAGCTTAAGACAAAACAGCACTTCTTTAGAAGGATATGATTGGCTCGAAGGGGGATGGGGTTGTAGCTGGGCTTGTCCCAGTGGGGCAGCATTCTAAAACTGATGAGGACCGGGTGGCCTCCTATGCCCCCAGGGATAAACTGGTGTGCTCTGCTCGCTCCCTGAAATGCCTGCACACCAATGCGCGCAGCATGGGGAATAAGCAGGGGGAGTTAGAATCCTGTGTTCGGTTGGGAGATTATGATCTGGTGGCAATTACAGAAACATGGTGGGACAGTTCTCATGACTGGAATGTGGTCATGGATGGCTATGCCCTTTTCAGGAAAGACTGGCCAGCCAGGTGTGGTGGTGGAGTTGCTCTCTATGTGAGAGAGCAACTACAATGTACTAAATTCTGCCCAGGAGTGGATGAGGAGCGAGTTGAGAGTGTATGGGTCAGGATCAAGGGGCAGGCTGGCAGGGGTGACACTGTTGTGGGCGTCTGTTACAGGCCACCAGATCAGGCTGAGGAAGTTGATGAGGCCTTCTATGGGCAGCTGAGAGTGGCCTCACAGTCACAGGCCCTGGTTGTTGTGGGGGATTTTAACTTCCCTGATGTTTGCTGGAAGGACCATTCAGCCAGCCAGCCACAGTCCAGGAGGTTCCTCCAGTGCATTGATGAGAACTTCCTCATGCAGATGGTGGAGGAGCCGCCTAGAAGAGGTGCACTGCTGGATCGCATCCTCACTAACAAGGAGGGTCTGGTCGAAGCAGCAAAGGTTGAGGGCTGCCTGGGTTGCAGTGACCACGAGATGGTGGAGTTCAGCATCTTGGGTGGCAGGAACAGAAGAGCAAGTAGAATTGCAACCCTGGACTTTAGCAGGGCTAACTTTGGCCTTTTGAAGCAATTGCTGGGGGAAATCCCATGGGCAAGACTGCTTGAAGGAGAAGGGGCCCAAGATAGCTGGGTTGCATTCAGAGATTGCTTCTTCCACACTTCCCCACACGTAGGAAGTCAAGGAAGGGAGCCAGGAGGCCTGCGTGGTTGAACAGGGACCTGTTGGGTATGCTCAAGCAGAAGAGGAGAGTTTACAGGTCATGGAAGCAGGGGCTGGCCACTTGGGAGGAATATAAGGCTGCTGTTAGAGGGTGTAGGAAGGCAGCTAGGATAGCCAAGGCCTCCTTAGAATTACAGCTGGCGAGAGGGGTCAAGGACAGCCAGAAGAACTGTTTCAAATACATAGCAGATAAAACTAATACCAGAGGCAATGTAGGCCCACTGATGAATGGGGTGGGTGCCCTGGTGGTAGAAGATACAGAGAAGGCAGAATTACTGAATGCTTCTTTGTCTCTGTCTACTCTGCTGGGGGCTGTCCTGGGGAGCCCTGTACCCCTGAGACCCCCGATGAAGCCAGGTCAATGGAGGAGTTTGCTTTAGTCGACGAGGACTGGGTTAGGGAGCAATTAAATAGTCTGGACATCCATAAATCCATGGGTCCGGATGGGATGCACCCACGGGTGCTGAGGGAGCTGGCTGAAGTCATTGCTGGACCGCTCTCCATCATCTTTGCCAAGTCTTGGGAAACGGGGGAGGTGCCCAAGGATTGGAGGAAAGCAAATGTCACTCCAGTCTTCAAAAAGGGCAAGAAGGAGGACCTGGGTAATTATAGACCGGTCAGCCTCACCTCTGTCCCTGGGAACGTAATGGAACAGCTTATCCTTGGTGCCATCTCAAGGCATATCAAGGATAAGAGGGTTATTGGGGCAGTCAGCATGGCTTTACCAAGGGTAAGTCGTGCTTGACCAACCTCATAGCCTTTTATGAGAATGTAGCAAGGTGGATGGATGATGGCAGAGCGGTGGATGTGGTCTACCTTGACTTCAGTAAAGCCTTTGACACAGTCTCCCACAGCATCCTCACAGCTAAGTTGAGGAGGTGCGGTCTGGACAATAGAGTAGTGAGGTGGGTTGCAAACTGGCTTAAGGAGAGAAGCCAGAGAGTGGTAGTCAATGGTGCGGAGTCTAGTTGGAGGCCAGTATCTAGTGGAGTGCCTCAGGGGTCAGTAATGGGGACAATATTATTCAATATATTCATTAACGATTTAGACGAGGGAATTGAGTGACTGTCAGCAAGTTTGATGATGACACCAAGCTGGGAGGAGTGGTGACACTGGAAGCTGTGCTGCCATCAGAGACCTGGACAGGCTGGAGAGTTGGGCGGGGAATAACCTGATAAAATTTAACAAGGACAAGTGTAGAGTCCTGCATCTGGGCAGGAACAACCCCAGGTTCCAGTATAGGTTGGGAAATTACATATTAGAGAGCAGTGTAGGGGAAAGGGACCTGGGGGTCCTGGTGGACAGCAGGGTGACCATGAGCCAGCACTGTGCCCTTGTGGCCAGGAAGGCCAATGTCATCCTGGGGTGTATTACAAGGGGGGTGGCTAGTAGATCGAGAGAGGTCCTCCTTCCCCTCTACTCCACCCTGGTGAGACCACATCTGAAATACTGTGTCCAGTTCTGGGCCCCTCAGTTCCAGCAGGACAGGGAACTGCTGGAGAGGGTCCAGCATAGGGCAACGAAGATGATTAAGGGAGTGGAGCACCTCCCTTATGAAGAAAGGCTGAGGGAGCTGGGGCTCTTTAGTTTGGAGAAGAGGAGACTAAGGGGGGACCTTATTAATGTTTATAAATATATAAAGGGTGAGTGCCCTTCTCTTTGCTTTGGAACTTGAGGCACTGGGGGAAAACTTGGAGGAATGTCAATTTCTGATGCTTCTGCTTCAGTCTCTTGATCGAAGGGACCTTGTCCCTCTAGCAAAGAGATGTCCAAACACCCAGTGCAGAAGAGAAGCAGCAGCTCTTTGCTGGTGATGTTGAGAGCGGACTAAAGAGCAGGGCCCTGGAAGAGATGGAGGTGTTGTTCTTTTAGTTGCATCCGGCAAACGATTCAATAATTCGAGAATGAATCCATCCTGACATGAAGCACAGCGCTGGCCATTCCCGACTTCCATCACCAAAAGCAAAAGGCAGACCAGCTGCTTCTTTAAGGCAGCATAGACAAAATAAAGATGCTTAGAACCACAGCAACTCTTCTGTGCAAAACCTGATCATTTGATTGCTATGGAGGAAATTCAGCCTCCCTGGAAAAGAAGTTGGAACTTTGGGAAATGACTTACCCAAGGCCTTCTTGGAGGAACGTTACGTTTGAATCCCATTTGACTATCAAAACTAGCCTTTAAAGCTTGGTGTAGGAAAGAAGCAAACAGATTGATGTCTCCGGGAGCTCTGCGGTGCGATCAGACCAACTCTCTGGGCACTACCCAGCGAGACACATAAACCTTCCCGCACGGACACAGCTCCCGAGCACGACTCCAGCCCTCCCTCATTGCTCCCTTGCATTTTTCAGCATGGCTTTTGCTGTTAATTTAGCAAGAACTCCTCCTGTTCGCAAATTACTGTTGGTAATACATAATACATAATACATAATACATAATACATAATACATAATACATAATACATAATACATAATACATAATACATAATACATAATACATAGTACATAATACAGATTAAAGTGAAGTACACACTGCTGAGTCAACACCTTGAACTGGGCACCTGCTGAATTGGAACTGGGAGGCTTAGAGGAGCCAACGCAGCTGTGATTTAGGGCCCAGCAAGCCCCGTGTGTCAAAAGTGTTCCAAATCGTGCCGAGGAAACAGATGCTTCCCACAGAACGATGTGGGTATCTCTAGATGTACATCACCACCTTTCTGGCCACGGCCCCAACTGACTTGTTGCGGCACAGCCCCGCAGCACCAGAACATGTCGCCGGTCACCTCCCGCCTGAGGAGCGCAGGTTGGACAGCTGTGGCAAGTTACTTGCTTTGTTCCATGTCAGTTTTACTCCTTTGGCTTTTCGGGAAGTGAGGCTGTTTCACGTCCACTCCATCATGACGTTCCAATTTCCCTGAAAGTGCTGGCGTCACCTTCTCCCAGAGAAGGACCGCGCTGTGAGCAGGAGGAATACACCAGTCCAAGCCAGGAAAAGAAGGGCTCTGCTCCGGGGACGTGGCGGTGCTGTGCTTTGTCCTGAGCCCCCGGCCGATCGCAATACAACTCTGCCCTTCCCAGGCAGAAATTCCCCGCAGGGCAACTGGGCAGCTGGAGGCTGGGGAGAGAGATGCTGCTGCTGCCCGGTGCTGCCCCAGCCATTGCAATCAGCTCTGGGTCTGTGCAGTGCACGGGGGTGCTGGGGAAGAGGAGGATGCTGCGAAGGCTGCAGCCCGGGCCATGCAGCAGCCACAGACAGCCATGGCTGGTTTGCAATGCGCCACACAGGGATCAGCAGCTGCTGCGGCTCTTGACTGACTGGGTTTATACCTGAGCCTCCCTCCATTTCTGGGCCCCAGAAACCCAGGGCAGAGTAACTCGCATCTGAGACGAAGCTCTGAGCGGTGGATTTCTTGTCAAGACCAGCACTGTTTGCGGCGCTTCTCCCCGGTGTCTCAGGCCTGAACGTGCTCTCGTGACGCTGGAAGTCTTGTGCATCAGAGCCTTGTGCAGAGATGGGTCATGGCTCAGATTTCCAGCAAGGGAGCGAGCAGCCGGCTCTTCCTGACTTGGAAGACCCTCGGTGGAGGAGAGGGACCACATGTGGGTTTGGAGGGTCTCGCCTGTATCAGCTCATGCAGGTGCTCCGAAACACCCCCGCAATGGGGAGGTTCCTTGTGAGACGAAGGGGATGCCGTACGGTGCAGGTCAACCAGGCCAAGTCGGCAATAGATCTCAAATGTTCCAAGTCCTGGGCTGGAACTGGAGACAGGCGGGTGGGAAGGGAGCTTGAGGGGATCCAGCCAGACTGCCGGCTTGCGGCAGCACCAGCCCAGGGCTTCCGGCAACCAAGGCCGGGACACCCCGAGGACAGAGATTTCCTGCAGCCTTCTTTGTCCCGAGGTGGAGCAGGAGCAGAGGAGCACAGGGGGAAAACTTGTCATTTTTTTTTTTTGGCTTTATTGATTTTGAAAACAATCCAAGGCCGAGCAGAGGCTGGCAGCACCATGTCCTCAGGGCAGGTGAACGCCGCGGTCGCGGCTCTACTCCTCTTGCTGTCCTGCGGTGCAGCTGCAGCGGAAAGCCCTGCGCAGAGCCCAGAGCGCCCTCCTGAACCGGGAAGGCCGTCGCTGGAGACGCTGGAGACTGGGAACGCCTTCTCTCTCTCTCTGGGGACTGGAAACGCTTTCTCTCTCTCTCTGGATATTGGAAATGCTTTCTCCTAATAGCTGAAGCATTGGTTCGTACAAATCGAGAGCCATGTGTGTGTTCCCTGAGTGCTTTCATTTCTCTCAACAGCTTTTCAAAACAGTCAACAGTCGTTTCACTCAGTTTCTCCACCCTAGAGACATAAGCCCCTAGGGGATCAGAAAGGTTTTCCTCAAATTCCCCGAGCCGCTCAGTCATGTCATTAACACTTTGTCTACCGCCAGTTGACACGAACGTTCCTGCCAATATCTTAGCATATGCAGCTGGTGCACTCTGTGAGAATCTGCGCCACATAG